>NC_056739.1:451723489-452023489 GCF_019279795.1 Protopterus annectens
TCCCAAAGGTACTACTGAAGGCCAGACAAGACAAGCCAAGGATGATTTTGATAGCTCCAGATTGGCCTCGACAGCATTGGTACCCATTACTGAGAAGCCTGGTGCGGAAGCCTCCATGGCCTTTACCTTGATTCCACACCTGTTGTCTCAGGAGGACAGTCATTTGCTCAATGTCAAGCTTCACTCTCTGCACCTAACAGCCTGGCATATTCTGTTTTGAACCGTAGTGGGCCTCCACTTCCACAGCAAGTTTTGAATGTTATTTTGGAAGCTAGAAGGCCTAGTACCAGGAAAGTGTGCAGATAAATGGAAGAGATTTTTATTTTGGAGTGCAGCAAAGGATTTTGATGTTTCTGAGCCTAATTTAAGTGTGGCTCTTCAATATCTTACTGAGTTACTGGACAAAGGTTTGTCCTTCTCTTCTATTAAGGTTCATGCTGCAGCAATTTCAGCTCACTATGATTGTGACCCACCATTGTTTTCTCATCCTTTGTTCAAGCAATTTCTTAGAGGGCAAAGAATATAAGACCCCCGAAGAGCTCCTACGCCTGCTTGGGATCTCAATTTTGTCTTGGAGAAACTCACTCTACAACCTTTTGAGCCTGCAGCTACTGCTTGGTTAAAGTTGTTATCATGGAAGACTGCTTTTTGTTGGCTATTACCTCTGCAAGAAGGGTTTCTGAGTTACAGGCCCTTATGGCGGTTGAGCCTTTCTTAATTTTCCATAAGGATAGGGTATCTTTACGTACTAATCCTTCCTTTATGCCTAAAGTGGTTTCTAGTGTGGCTTTAAACCAAACTATTAATTTGCCTACTTTTTATGCAAATCCCCAAAATAAAGGGGAAAAGATTTTGCACACTTTAGATGTACACAGGCAGTTGCGATATTATTTGGACAGAACTAAGGGGTTCAGGCAGTCTCAGCAATTATTTGTTTCTTTTGCTTTGAGTTCTCAGGGCAAGCCTGTGTCAAAACAAACTATTTCTAAGTGGATTGGGTTTTGCATTGCTTTCTGTTATTCCCATCATGGCAAGGAAATTCCAGCTGGAATTAGGCCTCATTCCACTAGGGCTACTGCCACTTGACAGCTTTTGAGGGGTGGCAACTAAGGATATTTTGGAGGCAGCTACTTGGAGTTCAGTGCATACTTTCTCTAGGCATTATCACCTTCCACTTTACTCTAAATCCAGGGCTGGTTTTGCCACTGCTGTTTTGCAGGGCATTTTGGCAGCTCCTGCTTCCTTATAGTTTAGCCATCCTCCCTTACCTCTGCTTTGGGATTCTACCCAAGTGTAAGGACTGCAGCAATGTGAGATGAAGAACATAGTACAGTTTTGTACCTACCATAAATGTAGATGTTCGAAGATCCACATTGCTGCAGTCCAATTTACCCTCCCTCCTTCCCCTCTTGGAGACGGTTGTGTGGGTTGGGTTGTTAATAGGGTGTATATTGTATATATTGTACATATTATTAGTGCCAGGATGGTTGGTTGTTGGTTTGCTGTCTTTTGGTTTTGACCTTTATTTCTAGGGTCTTCTGACATCTGGGGCAAGAAAAGACTGAGGATATGACGTCGGTCATGCGCATTTGTACCCTGACGTTCTGATGTCAGTTAAATGCACCTTGACCGACGTCAGCCTTATACTTTGATAGTCGGGCCGACCGAGGACAGCGGACTACCCAAGTGTAAGGACTGCAGCAATGTGGATCTTCGAACATCTACATTTATGGTAGGTACAAAACTGTACTTTTCTTTTACCAGACTGTCTCTATGGAGATAAGCTGCAGATAAGCTACTTAGTACAGATATTTGCAAAGGCTAGAAAAAAAACTTATAATATTCAGTATTTTTTCATTTACTTGTTTTCTGTTTTAAAACAAAGTTCCTTAATCATTCGTGTCTCCCATGCAAGAATGAAAAAGAAGCACATCAATTTGAACTCTGTCATGCCTCCTTAACCAGGCTCCTTTTTTTTTTTTTTTTTTTTTGGTAATAATTACATTGCCTATGTTTCTCAAAACTGCACAAGAAGAAAAAGAGAAGGGAGAAAAATAAAAACACCTGCTTGCAATCCCCATTACACCCAAAAAATAGCATGCAAAGAAAACCATGCAACACAGATACAATACTATTAAGAAAAAAAGCTGTTTTCTTTACTTACAGTTAGCGTTCTCCCCTCTCTTCCCTTCCCCAAAGCATTTTTCCGAACATTAATGACAAGAAGTAGGATATATACTTGAGTCCTCCACTCAGCAAACAAATTTTGAAGAAGTCCACTGTTTCCAGATTTCCTTGCACTATCATATTTCAGAAATATAATGCTTTGTAATCCCACATTATTACTGATTATATTACTGTTCTTCTCCATCACCCAGATCCTGTCTTTGCTTCATTTCCAGCGTACTCTCAATTTTTCTGGTCAGCTCTCATGCCCCCTTCCTTCTCTCCAACATTTTCCATTGAAATACTGGAAAAGGTTTCACATGTGCAATCTCTCCATGGACCTTATTACCAGAGGAGCGAGAAGCCAAATCTCTTTCTGCTTCACAGCTCAGTTTTTGTTGGAAAAACTTCTGTATTTCCTCCTTATCATGCACTTCATCAAAAAATTATTTTGTCCCTCCAGGGAAGAATACCTTGAAGACACCTGGATATAGCAGTTTGAATTTCACACCTGCATCTTGGCATTCTCTGACTAGAAGGATGAATTTACTTCTTTTTTGCCTGGTGTACAATGAGTAATCATTCTCCTCAAACACTCTGCTGTCACCTACTTTTAGTATTTTGTCCTTCTGCCACAGTTTTGACAAAATCAGTTCTTTTTGCTGGTAGGATTGCATCCTTACTATTAAAGGTCTAGGTTGTTTTCTTATCACTAAATTTGGAGTATACACACACAATGTACCCATTCAACTAATAAATCCTGTTCTGAAATACCAGTCCAGCTGCTTATTTGTGCTTTCATGAATTTAATGCATTCTGTTCCTTCCAGCTTCTCTGGTAAACCTGAAAATCTCAAGATGTGAAGTTGTTAATTCTCGACATTCATTCTTACTGATGGGTTACGGCTGTGACTCGGGCAACTGCAACAGCTTGAGATCTTCAACAAGCTTGTGGCCTACTCCCTATCCCATGATGCATTGGTGATTTCCCCAGATCTCGTTTGCCTCTGCAGCTAGATCAGACGATTCACAGCTCTGGCCAGTGAGAGTATTACTTTTTTCTATTTAAAAAAATGTTAGAATTGTGTATTGGACTTTAATTAGATAGTTTAGCTGTAGGCTTCAGTTGCTGCTCTATGTAATCATTGTGAGAGTGTTTTGGAAATATTATTTCACAAGTTTTTCTTGTGGCTGTTTTTTTTCTTAGGCCTTTAGCCCCTATCCCCTTTGTATAGTGTACTGTAAATTAGAGCCCTCTTTGTTATAGGGCAGGCTTGTTTATATAGTTACGTAGTTTAGATTGTTACAAGTATACCTTATATAGTTAAGTTAATAGTGAAGTTTTTTGTGTGTATTGCCCGTTGGTTTGTTTGTTAGAGCATTTAATATACATTTCTGTAGGCTTATAATTCATTGTGGATTTTATACTAAGTTGTTCTTGTGTGCATAAGACAATTACAGCATGTCTCAGGAAAAAGAAAAGACAAAATCTGAGTTTAAAAAATGCCCCAAATGTGGCCAAAAAATGTCAGTCACAGATGGCCATGTTGACTGTGTTTATTGTTTAGGAGAACTACATCTCCAAGAGGACTGCACAATCTGTCATTCCTTTAGCTCTAGAGTTTTACATGAGCGTATGAGTAAACTTGTGGCAAGTGGGGTTATTAAAAACCTCCTTTCAGACTGAATTAGACAAAGGCACTAGAGGTGAAAAATCTTCAAAATCCTCAAAGCCCTCCAAGTCTGGTTCATCAGAACCAAGCAAACGTACATCGACCAGCAAATCCTTGGGATACATGCATACAATTTCGGTGCCAATAGCTTCGGGGCCGACAGTTGTGACTTTTAGGAGCCGGTCCCTAGTATTGGAATTGATCTCTCTCACTTTGAAATCTCCCATCCTCCAATCGGTGGCTTCCTCGAACCCAAATTCTCAGTCCTCGAGATTATCAGATATGGACGTGGGCTACGTGGTGCAGAGGCTTCTGCAGGTGCAGGCGCTGGCTAAACTACTGTTGGCTTCGATTCCTAGCATTTCGGAACTGAAGCAAACCTCCCCTGCTTCTACTGCTCCTCCTCTGACCCTACTCGTATGTTCAGAGCCAAGGTATGTAGAGATGATGGTTGTGGAACTCCGGCTACCCAGACGCCTTCGGTGCCAACCGAAGGGTCTAGGAGCCAACGCTGTCCGGTTGAGTCCGAAGAGGGGAGTCGAGCCGATACTTCTGTGCTGAATTTGCCTCTTGGATTCTCGGCTAGGGTGAGTTCGGGTTCGGGGCCCATGGCTCTGGTGCCGAGAGAGTCTCCCATTTCTTCGGAGCCGGGTGCCTTCGATGCTGTGAGGAGGGTATTGTCATCACCAACAACCACACCTTCACAACCTACCACTCTTCCCCCTAAAGCACTGGTGTCTACCACTGCATCACAGGTTCCACAGAAGCGTAGAGACCCCTAGCCTCAGGAGGCCCCATTGGGTGAGCCCTGTTCTTCCGACACCTCCCCAAAAGCTCCCAGTGAGGAGTTTCCCAGGAAAAGGTTGTGCAAGGGGAGGCACCCTGACTCCCCACAGGAATCCCTCACCTCTGATACTGATTTGGATGAATCAGAAGGGTCCACATGGTCCCCCTCTGAAGATATCTCTTTCGGGGATATCATGGAAATCCTTAAGCAGAGGGGTGGCTGGCAACCAACCACCCTTACAGATGACGAATCAGTATTCCTGAAGGCTTTCAGGTCTCAACCCACCACCTCTTGGGTGACTCCACCTTTCGATGAACTGATGGATGTTTGTCGAAAGGCATGGGAGTTCCTAGACACTATGGAACCTGTCCCTCGGAGGCCTAATAAGTACATTACTGCTCCCCAAGATAAATCTTTTTTTGACTAAAGGAGTACCCATTGATGCCATGGTGGTGGCGGCGGCCACCAAGAAGGAGATATCAGAAACTTCCACATCTATCCGTCCTTCTAATAGGGATTCTAGGATCATAGACAGTTATGGAAAGCGCACCTTTAGTTCAGCGTCCTTCACCCTTTGGTCGGTCATCTACCTTAAACGCTTCACTAGATTACAGAGAGATCTCCTAAAGGAGCTGGGAGATACTCTACAGGGTGCAGTAGCTGTGGGAGTGTCAGACAAGATATCTTCACAGCTTGGTACCCTTAATTCCCTCATAAACTCTTCCATGCGTCTGGTCTCATACGCAGCCAATGGAACAAGTAGGGCAGCGGGTACAGGAATTGCTCTGAGGAGACACTCCTGGATGCACTTATGTTCCTTTGTGAAGCCCTTCAAGTCATCCTTTGTGAACACCACCTTTGATGGTTCAACCCTTTTTGGACCTAAAGTCAAGGAAATGCTTACAGGTGTGAGCAAGAAGGAAAGACTCTGTCTGCCGTCGGGGTCTGTTTTTCCACTCCTGCCATACCTTACCCCAAAGAGCAGAAGGGAGGAAAAATGTGGCTCCAAAAGTCCCAAGGAGCCTTTCAGGTCACACATGGAGTACCCCCACTCCAGGGCAGAGGAGGGGGAAATAATGGAAGTGTCTATATCAGTTCACTGAAACGGCTGAAGTTCGAACACCATATGTTCGAACTTCAAACCATGAATTCCACAAACATCGAAGTGTTAGAACAGCGATTTTTTCCTAGGGAAAACAAATCGCTGTTCCAAGAAACACACACACAACACAAGCACACCAAAAAAAACATCAATCCACACACATACACTTAAAATCTTGCATCTAACCCTACACTAAAACTGTACATACATTACTACCTATCCACTTACCTTAACCCAAACCCTAACCCTAAGGTCCATTACTATCGCACACTCACCTGACCCGCGCCCTAACCGTAATTCACCTATCTGCCCTAACCCTAAAGTCTGTCACTATCGCACACCCACCTCACCTGCGTCCTAACCGTAACGCACCTAACCCACTCCCTAACCCTAATGTCCACACAATTGCACATTTACCTGAACCCGACCCGTAACTTCCCACCACAGTCCTGATAATCGCGAAGCCACAGAAACGGCCCACCAAATTCTTTCCCTGGGAAAGAATTTGGTGTTCTGCGGCTTCGCGATAATCAGTGTTCGAAGTTCACAGTTCGAACATCTGGTATTCGATATTCAGCCGTTTTGATGGACTGATATAGACCCATAATGGAAGACGCTGCCCACGCATCAGAGGGGGTCCGCAAAATTAGGACAACAGGGAACAGTTCTTTGGGAAGCCCTATCAGTGCTCCTGAAAGGAGACCAAGACTGTCCTGCTCTGGAGGCAATCGGGGGACGCTTATCTTTGTACCCAGACACCTGGCTAAGAATAACAAAAGACACTTGGGTGCAAAGCGTCATATCCAGAGGCTACTACATTCCCTTTTCCACACCACCTCCTCCTGTAAGGAAAATCCCAGATGTTCCACCCGGTCAACAGGAACAAGCAACTGTGGAAATTTAAAAATTGCTCAAGAAAAGAGTCATCCAATCAGTCCCAGCAGACCAAGTAGGATCTGGAACGTACTCAAGATTCTTTTTAGTACCAAAGAAAACGGGACTGGAGACCCATTTTGGATCTCAGCAGATTAAACAAGTCTGTAAAAAAAAAAAAAAAAAAAGTCAAAGTTTCGGATGGTCACGCTACAGTCGATATTCCTGTTCTTAGGGAAAGACAACTAGATGTTCTCCATAGATCTCCAGGATGCATACTACCATATAAAATTAGACAGAATATCCAGGGATCATCTGCTCTCTCGACTGGGAGCCAACCATTACCAGTTTCAAGGACTGCCCTTTGGTCTCACTACAGCCCCCAAGAGTGTTCAGATGCATGGCAGTAGTCACGGCTCACTTGAGACGTCAGGGATTCTGAGTGTTTCCATACTTAGATGACTGGCTCCTTACTGCCACCACCAAGCATCAGCTAATTCTAACAAGGAACACCACCATGGACCTCAGCATTCAGCTGGGAATTACTTTAAATTTGGAAAAGTCTGCCTTAGTGCCATCACAGCATACTGTCTTCATAGGAGCAGACTTAGACACCACTTCTATGACTCTGAAACTTCCTGCAGAGAGAGAGTATCCTCCCTCTGGCTACAGGTTTAAACCCTCCTCTCAGCACAAAAGGTCCCAGCATCTGCAGTTTTGAAACTTTTAGGCACGATGGCAGCAGCAGTCATCACAATCCCCTTTAGGCCGCATGCACATTCTACAGTGGCTCCTCTTCACCCAGTGGACCTACCAGGAACTTCTAATGTCCCACAAGATACTGATCACAGACTCCTGCAAAAAAGATCTTTGCTGGTGGCTAACATCTCACAGTTCCAGTTGCCACTGTGACCACGGACACTTCCCCTGATAGGGTGGGGGGGGGGCATTATCAGGGAAGAATGGCCCAAGACACGTGGAAAGAACACTAGGCTCATTTGCATATCAATGTCCTAGAGATGAGAGCGGTACTCCTAGCATTGCATTCCTTCCATGACTCTCTCCCTGTAGGGACTATTGCGATACAGACAGACATGTCAGTAGTCTGGTACATAAACAGGGAGGAACCAAGTCTTATCCCCTATGGCGAGAGGCCCTGAGAGTATGGCACTGGGCAACCTCTACTCAGCGCTTTCTGACAGCAATGCACATCCCGAAGAGGTCCAACGTGATAGCAGACAAACTGAGCAGGGCAATCCTATTGCCGCACGAGTGGTCTCTGAAGAAACAAGTAGCGGAAGGGATATTCCGCAGATGGGGCCAGCCTTGCTGCGACCTCTTTGCAACTCCAACAAACATGAAATGCAGCAGCTATTTTGCCCTAATTCCCCCTCTGGGAGATTCCCCAAGGGATGCACTCATACATGATTGGACCCCGGGACTTCTGTATGCTTTCCCTCCCTTTCCTCTCATACCCAAAGATTTGCAGAAAGCCAGTGCTCTGGGAAGGGCAGTCATTCTAATTGCGCCATACTGGCCTCATCAGATTTGGTTCCCCTTCATTCAGCCTCATCTACTGGAAGAACCTTGGATTCTGGACCCATTTCCAGACCTTCTGACTCATTCATCAGGGACTCTTCATCCTGCTCTGCAGTCCCTCAAATTGACAGCTTGGCTGCTCCGATTCCATCAATATCCAGGTTACACAGTCTATCAAAAAATGCTCAGCATATTTTAACATCCTCCCACAAACCAACCACCTGGAAATTATATCTCAGCAAGTGGAAGAGATTTTCCATATGGGCATCTCAAAATAAAATAGACCCATTTTTCACACCTATTTCATCCATTTTGGAGTTCCTGACTAAACTTTTTAATGAAGGGGCAGCTGTGGCTACAATTCTGGTTCAATTAGCCGTAATTTAGAACTTTCATGTAGGTGAACATGGAGACAATGTTATGTCACATAGATTAGCTAAAGCATCCTTAAAGGGTACTCTGCATTTAAGACCACCCATTAAAACCCCTGCTTTCCCATGGGATCTAAATTTGGTTCTTTCAAGAATCATTCTTACCCCGTTTGAACCTGCCTCATCTTATGAATTGAAGAGTTTTTGTCATGGAAAACCATTTTTTTAGTAGCCATCGCAAGGAGGGTTTCAGAACTACAGGCCTTATCCGTCAAACCTCCATATGTAATTTTTCATGAAGACAGAGTCTCCCTCAGGGCAAATCCTTCCTTTCTACCTAAAGTCTGTTCAGAGTCAAATCTCAGTCAATCTATTGAATTGCCTGTATTTTTTCCCCAATTATACTAACAGATTGGAACATATGTTACATAAGCTGGATGTACACAGACAGCTTAGATTCTGACTGGACAGGACAAAAAATTTTAGAAAGTCAGAACAACTTCCTTTTCAGAAACTAAGAAAGGAGCTCCAGTAGCAAAAACAACATTATCAAAATGGTTGTCAGATTGTATTTCCTTCACTTATAATTCAGTTCATATACCTTTACAACAGAAGATAAAGGCTCACTCCACCAGATCTGTCTCCACTTCATCAGCCTTTTTAGCCAGGTTGCCTATAGACACCATCTGCACTGCAGCTACATGGTCGAGACCACATACATTTATCACTCATTATAAAGTAGACAAGGCCTCCAGGGACAGGGCCTCCTTTGGTTCCACAGTTCTGAGGAATATACTCCCATGAGCCACCCGAGAAAGATGGTGCTTGGGACGCTAACCCATCAATAAGAATGAACAGTGAGATAGAACAACTTCACATAAAGAAGTTATGTACTCACCATAACGCTCCATGTGAGTTGTTCATTACGTCTTCATTCTTACATCCCTCCCTCTAAGGGAGCGAGAAGTTGGGATAGCTACTCTTTTTGCCTTTGTCTAATATACTCTGATATTTATGGTAGAGATCTCTCTCTCTCTCTAATTTATTTTAGCTAGCAACAAACAAGATCTGGGGAAATCAGTGCATCATGGGATAGGGAGTAGGCCACGAGCTTGTTGAAGACCTCGAGCTGTTGCAGTTGGCCAAGTTGGAGCCGAGGATTGGCTCCGTAACCCATCAGTAAGAATGAAGGCGAGATGAACAACTCACATGGAACATTATGGTGAGTACATAACTTTTTTCCCTATGTGCTCTGTCCTCTAATTCTATTACTTTTGAAACATCTCTTCCTGAGCAGTCTCATATTCAGCCAGCCTTTTTTCATTTCGACCTCTGACTTTTGCAGCTTTATCATCTCGGGAGCTTTTCTCCCCGGGCCACCGCTGAAAATGGACCTGTGTCCAGTCGGACCATCCTGGTCAACAAATGTAAAATAAAAAAAAATAAAATAAATCTGAATATCTGTTTAAAGCTTCTTCTATTTGTTCCAGCCTTTTGTTGTTTGTGTTAATATACTCTGTCAGTGTTTTGTTTATTTTAACCAGGTCTGTATCCAGTTGTCTTATATCATCCTGTAGATTATTGGAAGTCATGTCTGAAGGTTGCATCACTTTTTGCTGAGCAGCTGCAGAACTCTCCCTAGTCAGTGCTTCTTCCTCAGTTTTTGCAGCTGATTTTTTCCAGGTCTTCTGTTTTTCTTTATTTTTGGCATCCAGGGAGTGTACTTACTAGGCAGTTACTGAAATTCACCCATAAACACAAGTCTACTGGCCTTTTCTGCTAAGTTTCTGATTTTACACTAAGAGAGCTAAAAACAAGATGTTACTCAGTGTGCAGCCATCTTAGAACCTCCCCTGTCATAGTCCATGTTGGTGTGAATGACTTGAGATGTACCTCCCTAGACTATATGAAGAGAGACATGAATGAGCTCGCTGAATGTGTCCCATGCAGGTATGTCCCCAGCCTTAAGCAGCATCCTGCCGTCACCCAGAATGATGCCTCATTACAAACAGAAAATGATTGGTTTTAACAATTGGCTTAGTTTCTGGTATTCCAAGGAGTTCCGGTACCTGTCAGCCTGGGAGGACGTGATTGACAGACCAGGATGCTTTGCCAAAGATGGCCTTCATCTCTCTCTCTCCCCTGGGCTTCAGGCTTCTGCCAAAGGCTTTTGCCTCCCCCATAGTCCCTTTTTTAGGCAAAGTCATGAGGAAAAAATTACCAACATGAAAAATTCTTTTAAACGATATTTAAAGGTCATGCTGCTAAACACTAGGAGTCTTAACATGAAACTGCACTCATTGCAAGCATTCCTCACCCTGAAAGATGCTTACATTTGTGCAGTCACTGAAACCTGGTTCAGAGCTGCGGAAAGGACCCCAGCCTTTCCAGGTTACTTGTCCTACCATACTTTCAGACCCCAAACGGAGGACTACAAAGCCAAAGGAGGTAGAGTTTCAATATTTACCACAGACATACACACCTCCAGGCTGGTCAAACAGTATGACACACAGGAGAAACTCCAGGTGCAGTTAACTATTGACAAAACACCTTTTCAAATCATAGCTAGCTACAGACCCCCAGCCATGAGTCGGGAAGCCCACTCCACCTATTGAATCCATCAAGAGTCAACCCTCTAACCTGATCCTGGGTGACTTTAACTACCCAACCATAGTGTGGAAGACCTATTCTAGCCCAAACACAAATGCCCAGAGATTCCTCGACTTCGTCAATGCCAGTGCATTGGATCAGCTGGTCGACACCCCCACAACAGGTGAAAATATCCTGGACCTGGTACTAACCAACATGAGTAGCCACTGTAGCACTCCTACAGTTGTCATCCTTCTTGGTACGATCCAACCATAAAGCAATCACTTTCAAAGTCACAATCTCCCCTGACCCCCCTACTTGCCAGGATCAAACAAAAAAACTTTTCCAAAGCTGACTAAAACTCTCTTGAGAGCAGGTATAAGCAGCTTTACAGCCACCATCCCTTCAGTTGGAGCAAGCACAAATGTCCAAGCCTACACCAAAAAACTATATGAGTACCTATATAGCTGCATGGACTCAGCAATAGGGTTCCTAGTAGAAAGTCGACAGCTTAGGTTGTCGAATCCCTAAAGATCAACACCTAAGCGCCGAAATCTAAAAATCGCGAATAGCCACATACGCAAATTCTTTCCTTGGCTTTTATCGGGAATTTGCCCTTTCTCCAATGTAGAGTGATCTCTGAGTTGGTATAATTAGTTGGTGGGGTGATGCCCCCCACTATGTTTGGGTTTACTAATTTGTTTTGTTTTGCAATGGCCTAGCGCATTCTTTCCTAAGGAAAGAATGGCCGTTTGTGGTTTTTAGATTTCAACGCTTGGGTGTCGATCTTTATGGATTCGACAACGTAAGCTGTCGACTTTCTAATATAGATGCCAGCAGTAAATGACAGGACCAAATCATCTTCTCAAGGAAGAGTATACCTGTCTGGTGGACAGCAGCAATAAACAGACTCTATAGTAAAAGGAAAAAAAAATTGCTGTCCAGGACCAAGAAGGAGCAGGTGCCAAGTTGGAAGCAATCTCTTCTCTGTCTGAACAAGCAAATAAGGTCACTGGTGAAATCCTCCAAAGCTAACTATGAGTCCAAGTTGGCCACATCCACTAAGGACACTCACAAGGCCTTCTTCACATACATCTGCAATCACAAAGGTAACCCCTAAATATGCTCTGAATTGGTGGTCAAGAATACCCCATACACAAACACCATAGATATAGCCAACCTGCTGGCAGACAAGTTCAGTGAAAACTTCACCCCCTATCCCCACATCAGTAAACCAGGACACCCCCAGCTCCTGCCCCCCTCCCCTCATAGCCAGGAAACAGGTCATTAATGCCCTCTCAAAGGCAAAGAATATAGCCCCCATGGGACCTGACAACATCCCTGGGTGTGTCCTACATGAACTCAAGAAAGAGCTCTCAGCACCACTAAGCATCCTATTCAACCAAAGCCTGAGCACTGGCTTCATCCCAGCAAAATGGAGGACAGCCTCTGTCATCCCTCTTCACAAAGGTGGAGCATCCACTGACCCAGGCAGTTGTAGGCCCGTTGCGTCAAAGGGAGATCATGACAGTTAAAATTGGTCGCCTTCTTCAAAAAAGTCACCATTGTCATGGATGAGGGGAAGAAAGTGCACACTGCCTACCTTGATCTAGCCAAAGTCTTCAACACTATTCCCAACTTGGGTATAATAGATAAACTCTTCCAGCTAGGCATCAACCCGTATTTTACCAGATGAGTAGCTAACTAATTCATTAATAGAAGCCACTCGGTCAAAATAGAGGAAACCACCTCTGGTAGTAGACCCATAACAAGCGGTGTACACCAAGGTTCGGTCTTGGGGCCCTCTACTGTTTGGGATGTACTTTTCGGAGGTGCAAGCCAAAACCAGTGCTCTGTGGTTGACCAGATTTGCAGATGACTGCAAGCTGGGCACTGTCATAAATTCCCCTAGTAATATGAACATCCTCCAAGAGGGCTTTACCCAAACTAATGACTGGTGCCAGAAGTATGGCATTGAACTGAATGCCAATAAATGCATCTTTATTCCCTTTGGGGAAAGTGGCATCCCCTCTAATTATCACATTAATTACATACTAAGCACGCAGTCAGTCGTGAGGGACTTGGGCACCCAGTTTGATAGCAACCTGACTTTTGACCACAATGTTGCCTCCATTGTACAGAAGGCTTTCTACATGGCCCACCTCATAAGTAAGAGTATTTCATCCAGGAACAAGGCAGTTATAACTTCTCTGTACTCCTCCCTTATCAGACCCATTATTGAGTGCAGTGACCCCTTCAGCATGTACATTGCCAAGCACATGCAGCAGTTGGAGAGACCATAGAGGCTCCTGACCAGGAAAATCCAGGATCTTAAACACCTATCCTATACAAATAGGCTAAAAGCCGTGGTCTCTCTACTCAGTCTCGTACAGACTGCTCAGAAGTGACCTGTGTCTGGCATACAAGGCTGTCTAAGACTCTGCCTTGATGGAGTTGCTGCACATCCGTAAGTCAAACTCCATTTGCGCAACCTGCATGCAAGACCTCAACCTGGTCTGTGACATTAATACAACTTGTTGGTGGGATAGATTTGTGTCCCAGTGACTCCCCCACCTTTGGAATAGACTCACTCTGCATGTCAAGCAGAGTACCTTTCTAGCCCTTTTTAAGAGGAACCTGGTCGACTGGATGGGAAATAGAAAATATACCACTGGGATCCCACCTGTGTCCCTGCTGGACAGGGAAAACAGGTGCTGACTTTGTGAGAACATGGGTGAAATTCTTGGTGAGGCTTATAAGAGCCTCCAGGTCAATAGCCTCATATCGTCCTATGAACCTGTGGATTACAAAATGAAGCAGGACATACACTGGTAGAATTCTGCCAAGATAATTCACCACTTATAGCAAACACACTGTTTCAACAGCTTAAGAGATGACATTGCACATGGATATCACCAGATGGTCAGTAACAAAACCACATCAACTGTATACCTTGCAGTCAAAGATGGAAGCATTCTATAAAGTTAACTTTTAACAAGAACTGGAGCAGACTAGAGCTCAGACAATCATCATATTATTATAAAGTTTAGAATTAAAATTAAAGAAAAGTGACCAGGCCTGTGAGATATGAACATGAGCTCAACAGTATTCCAAATGAATATGTATTGGTGGTGAAAACTGATTTAAGGGATTAGACCTGGTGAACAGAATACCTTGCACAGTACCTGAAGTATGTTTCTTGACTGATGTCAGAGAAAGTTAATGACTGTCTGTCCTGTGGCAAGCAGATACCACACCAGGACTTTGACTCCTTGTGTGTAACCTGTTTAGGCCCAGAACATGACGTTCCTTACTTTTGGTTCTGTGCTTTCATTAACAGTAGAACGATCAAGCATAGGTCTGAGATTTTAGCTAAACAGTTTAGAGAGTCACTAGGGTATTGGCGTACTATGTTGTCCACCAGTCAGGCCAAGGTTGATTTCTCTAGGCATAAAAAGGCAAAGCGTCCAAAACCTAGGGTATTAGGTGACACTTGTTCTCCTTCCAAAAGTCCACCTAGGCTTGTTATCATCGAAGATGAGATGCTTTCACAGTCCGCTCCCTTAGCTAAGGTTGTGGACACAAGCCTCTATCAAGACCCATTTGGATTCTGAAATACAGCTGGGTCCCTCTACTTCCACACGTGCCAAAGGACTTAGCTCATCGGTTGTGCTCGGAGCCACCTCATAGTTCCCAACATCCATTGACCACTCTGACTGTCTGAGTGTTCAGAGTCTCTCATCATCAGGAGATCGCCTCAGTTCACTGTCCCTAGGATTCAGCTGTCCACCCGCATCCCAGCACTAGTGTGGACGTCACCCTTGGGTCTCAGCCTAAGGCCTCACAAAAAAAGTCTGCATCCCAGGCAAGGCCTGCCAGCTCTCATTCCCAAACTCAGGCCTATCAAACAGGATCTAGTTAAGCTGGCTGAGGATTTGATCACCATAGTCAAATCAAGATGCCTTTCATTCCCAGGTACTGCTCCTGAATCTTCTCCTGGAAAAAGGATATTCCTCCCAGGAGTCTTCTGATCCTTTTGACTCCAAGGATGATGATGATGAATCTACCTTTTGAGGAAGATTCATCTTTTCCTTACTATGGGGATTCAGATTGTGATGAGAACCTTACTTCAGCCTCCCAACCCCTCAAGGACATTTCCTTTGGGGAGATCCAACATACCCTGAGGTAACACTTTAAATAGGAAGCAAAGGACTATCCAAAAATCAAGAAGAGGTTAGGGAATTTATAAAACTCTCTGAGCATTAACCTCTTGCTGTTCATCTAGTTCTAGAGGTAGTGGACCATGTCTTGCTGGCTTCTTTCTTACAGCCAGACTCCGTCCCCCCTGCCTCTCAGAAACCTGATAGATTCTACAGGGATGTTCATCGTGTTACCCTGCTGCAGTCATCACACTTGGGTTATCCTGTCGTCAGGCAGTCCCGCAGTCGGCTGGATTTCCAAAGTCTTGGTCCAACGTCGGTTGCTGTCGCCTCATCCCTGACGACTGTGCGCCAGGGGTACATATATTGCAACCGACGCCATTTTCTTCTGTCTTTCTTGCCGCGCTGTGCCCGAAGCAGAAGCAGTTCACAAGTGCCGGTCGGCCGACTCCTGAGATTTTCGAATTCGAGTTTCAGACCGAAGTCTTCTATAAAGCTAAGTACCCCGTTGGGGAAACTTTTCTTGCCTCAGACTGATGTCAGAAAAAGTTAACAATTGTATTTCTTGTGGGAAGCAAATACCTCATAAGGATTTTCATTCTTATTGTATACCCTGCCTAGGCTCTGATCACAACGTCACTTCTTATCATTTTTGTGCTAGATTTAATAAACGCACTATTAAAAGACGATTTGATTTTGCACAACACTTTTTTGGCAGAAAATTTAATTATAACATGCCGTCGGAGCTACCGACTACTGGCGTGCACAAAAAGCGCAGGGATAAGGATCGACAGCCCAGGACTAAGCCCGATTCCGAGGCCTCGGTTGATCCGGTCTCCGGTTATCAGTGAGGCTACGACGCAGCCTCTGACTACCGCAGTTGAGGAACCTGAGACCGCTACGGATATTTTGACGGAATGTACTAGGCCGACGCAGCCTTTTACTTCAGGCCCTACCGACGACTTACCTCTCAAGGACACCGGTACTTCTGAAACACCTTCGCTTTCTGAAGGCGTTTTCAGACCGACGAATCTTAGTCAAAACATTTTCAAAACCGAAGACTCCTTCCAAATCGAAAAAAGCTTCACTTCAGTCTCCTGTTCAAGGCCCTATGCCTAAGAAACAGATGCTCAGGATGGCTGAAGATCTGATTTCTCTTATCAGGGGTTCCCAGCCTCCTCCTGACAAAAGGCCTAGACAAGAGGAAGAATCTGCCTCCTCTGAACAACTGTCTATTCCTTCGGATTCCTCTGAAGACCAAGACTATTCCTTCTCTCCTTATGAAGATTCTGATGCTGAGGACTCTATTCCCTCAGCTTCCCCTCCAGAAGATTACTCTTTTGGGGAAACTTTACACACTATGAGGGAACATTTTCAATGGGAAGGTCAGGATTACTCTGATTCCAAGAAAAGGCTCAGAGAGTTTCTTTTACTCCCCCAACACAGACCTCTAGCCATCCCTCCTGTTTTGGACATTGTGGATGATGTTTATTTAGAATCCAGTTTCAACCCTGACTCTCTGCCTCCTGCCCCGGCCAAGCCTGACAGATACTACAGAGTACCTGATTCCCATAAATTCCTTTACAAAAGCCCAGTAGCTGACCCAGAGTCTATCTCCCAGGTTCCCAAGGGGGCTAAGGCTTCCATGGCTAAAAATCCAGTACCTTCTGAAAGGGATTCAAGAGCACTAGACAGATGGGGGAAAAAGGTTTACACCTCAGCCACTTTAGCTATGAGAGCTCTAAACTGTCAATTTCATATGCTTAAGTATCAGCAATTTCTGATCTCTCAGTTAAAATAAAAGATAACAACCCTTCCTCAACAATCTGAATTGAAAGAAGTACAGGATTTGTTGCACGCCACCGAGCAGGTGGGCAAACATACCTTACAATGTGGGTTTGATTCTTTGGAGGACTCCTGCAGAACAGCGGTCACTGGTTCAGTTATACGTAGGCATGCCTGGTTAAAGGAACAAAGTCTGCCTGAACATGTTAAAGCAAAACTACTAGATGCTCCCTTGCAGCAGGATGTTCTTTTTGGTGTTAAAGCAGAAGAAGTTTTAAAGAAAATGGAAAATGAGGCAAAATCAATGCAGACAGTCAAAGACTTCCTACAGGTACAACCCCCTCGCTTCAGCAGAAACTGGCCAACCAAAAATTGGTCCTTTCCAGCCACTGACAGGCCTCAGAGAGGTAAATACAGGCGCCCAAGGGGCAGAGGACAACCACAAGCTCAGTATAAACCTCGCCAATGGACCACTCCAACCCAGAAGGGAGGAGAAGACAGGTCTCAAGCCACCAGAAGGCAAACTCAATGACTTGCACTTCAACTGGCCAAACAAAGCTGTCTTGTCAGCCCCCCTGGGGGGAAAACTAGCATTATTTGTAGACAACTGGCACATGGTCACAAAGGACAAATGGGTCCTAGACATAATTTTACGAGGATACAGATTCCACTTTCACTCCCTGCCAATAAAAAGAGGAATGCCAAACCTGCCACAAAATCAAAGGGCAGAGGCTCAAAAACAAATTACAGCTCTCATGGCCATGAGAGCCATTCAAAGGGTGCCAACTCAAGAGCAAGGCCAATGATTTTACTCAAGACTATTCCTAGTACCCAGGAAAGAAAATGCTTGGAGACCAATTCTGGACCTTTCAATTCTAAACACTTACTTAAAAGTTCCCAAATTCAAGATGCTAACACTACAGCAGCTACTTCCCATGTTGGACAAGGAAGCATGGCTGGTAACGTTGGACCTCAAGGAGGCATTACCTCCATGTCCCTATCAGACAAAGTTGCAGAAGATACCTTCGTTTCATTGCGGGTTCAACCCATTATCAATTCTCTGCATTGCCCTTTGGCTTATCTACTGCGCCCAGAGTATTCACAAAATGCCTGGCACCAGTAATTGCATAGTGCAGACAAAGAAGAATTCAAATATATCCATACCTGGATGACTGCCTCATCCAAGCAGAAAGAAAAGACATTCTCATACAACATCTGGCTTTTGTGAAGCATCTACTAAATTGTCTGGGGTACACAGTAAACGAAAAGAAGTCAAAACTAGTACCCTCACAAAAAATGACATTCCTGGGTGCTAGCTTGGACACAATGGCCCAGAAGGCTTATCTTACACCAGACAAGCAATTACAACTGACTCAATATTTCAAGACAATGGCAACAAAGACCCAATTAACTGCAAGAAAAATTCTGCAGGCTTTGGGCTTCATGGCATCTTGCATTCTGATAATACCATTTGCAAAACTGCATATGAGGAAATTACAATGGTACCTAAAAAGCGTATGGTCTCAACACAGCCACAGCTTGGACACAGTGATATCTCTCATTCCCTGCCTTCAACAGGAATTTCTATGGTGGGCACAGGCATGTCACCTCAACAAGGGTCAGCCTTTCGCCTTGCCCCCACCCAGGCAAACTATCACTACAAATGCTTCAGACTATGCCTGGGGGCTCACATGGCAGGGCAATGCATTCAAGGCCTATGGACTGCAGAACAAAGAAAACTGCACATAAACCAAAAAGAGATGCTAGCTGTACAGAAAGCTCTGACAGCCTTCAAGGATCTACTACAACCTGGACAACTGGCAATAAAGACGGACAACACTACAGTAATGTGGTACATAAACAAACAAGGGGGCACACATTCCTACCCTCTTTGCAGGCAAGCAATAATCTTATGGAACACAGCTCTGACCTACCAAGTCCAGTTACAAGCTCACTTCCTGCCAGGACAGAAAAACACATTGGCAGATGACCTAAGCAGAAACATCAAAGATCCCCACGAGTGGAAGCTAGACCCACAAATATTTGCAATGATAACTCAAAAATGGGGCCTACCACATATAGACCTGTTTGCCAGTCCTCAAAACTACCAGCTGACAAAATTTTGTACAAGGACATTCCACCAACAAGCTTGGAAAGTGGATGCTCTCTCCTTCAGTTGGAAAAACCTGACAGCATATGCCTTTCCTCCATTACCTCTTCTCGCAAAGGTTCTTTTGAAGGTCAAAAAGGAGAAACCTCGAATGATTCTCATAGCCCCAGACTGGCCACTCCAGCACTGGTACCCACTATTGAAGAATATGGCTCACAGTCCACCATGGATATTGCCTCAAATACCTCATTTGCTCACACAGCAAGACAAGCAGATTCTACACAGCCAGATCAAAACCTTAAACCTGGCTGCATGGCAAATCAGTTAAGTAGCCAACCAAGCCCCTCTTTCACAAGCAGTACTGGATGTTATTCTATAAGCCAGGAGGCCAAGCACCAGGAAGGCTTACTCGGACAAATGGAAAAGGTTTTCTGCTTGGAACCAAGCTAAAGGCCTAGATACAACTCAGCCTCATATGCCTCACATTCTGCAGTATTTAGCTGAGATGTTGCATAAAGGACTTTCCTTCTCCTCAATTAAAATCCATGCTTCAGCTATTTCAGCTGACTACGACACTAATCCACCTTTATTTTCAAATCCACTCCTAAGGCAGTTCCTCAGAGGGGAAAAAGACATTAGACCACCTAGAAGAGCTCCTACACCTACATGGGACCTCAACTTTGTTCTGGAAAAACTAACATTACCTCCCTTTGAACCAGCATTTTCTGCAGACCTTCAGTTCCTATCTTTGAAGACTGCCCTGCTCCTGGCAATAACTTCTGCTAGGAGAGTTTCAGAATTACAGGCACTTATGGCAGTGGAACCTTTCCTCATTTTTCATCAAGACAGAGTTTCTCTACGAACTAATCCTTCCTTCATGCCTAAGGTGGTTTCCAGCGTAGCTTTAAATCAAACCATCCATCTACCCACTTTCTTCCCCAATCCACAGAACAAAGGTGAGAGACTACTACATTCCTTGGACATTCACAGGCAGCTTTGATATTACTTGGATAAAACTAAGACTTTCAGAAAAACTGACCAGCTCTTTGTTTCCTATGCTACAGCTTCTTAAGGGAGGGCCATTTCCAAGCAAACCATTTCTAAATGGATAGGCCATTGCATACGGTTCTGTTATACGCATCATGGGAAACCAGTTCCTCCTACCATTATATCCCACTCTACCAGGGCAACAGCTACCTCTACAGCCTTTCTCAGGGGGGTTCCTACTAAGGAAATTTTAGAAGCTGCAACTTGTAGATGTTCATCGTGCATACAGCTGCAGTAATCACATGGGTTTTCTGCCGTCAGGCAGGTCCTCGGTCGACCGAATTCCAAAGTCTAGGTCCGGCGTCGGTTGTTGTCGCCTTCTTTCCTGACGTCAGTGCAACAGGGTTATATAAGACACAGTTGACGCCATTTTCTTCAGTCTTTTTTGCCACGCGGTGCCCAAAGCAGAAGCAGTTCGCAAGTGCCGGTCGGCCAGCTCCTGAAATTACGAAAAATTGGAAACCGAAGTCTTCTTTAAAGCTAAGTACCCCGTTGGGGAAACTTTTCTTTCCTCAGACCGATGTCAGACAAAGTTAACAATTGTATTTCTTGTGGAAAGCAAATACCGCATAAGGATTTCCATTCCCTCTGCATACCTTGTTTAGGCCCAGACCACGACGTCTCGGCCTGTCGCTTTTGCGCTACTTTCAATAAACGCACTATTAAGCGTCGGGCAGAGTTCGCCCAGCACTTTTTTGGTAAAGCCTTTGATTATAAAATGTCGTCGGATACTCCGACTACCGTTTTGTCCAAAAAACGCAAGGACAAAGACCGACACACGAGGCCCGCGGTCTCCACCGACACCACGCCAAAACCGGCTACACGTGGTCCGGTTCTCAGCGAGACTCCTACGCAGCCCCTGACTACCGATGACACTTCTTTGGCGGTGTCCTCTGTAACCGAGACCGCAGGTACCTCGGCCTATACCCAGACTACAACCACCGAAGCCACTGTGAGTGTTGAGCCTCCTAATGTGGACAGGTCCACTTCCACCCATGGTGTCTTTAGACCCTCATCTTCCTTTTCCATAAAGGCCTTTACTAAGTCCAAATCAGCCATGCATCCCAAGAGGCCTGTTGCACAGGGCCCATCTCCAGGCCCCATGCCTAAAAAGCAGATGCTAAAAATGGCTGAGGATTTAATTACTCTTATCAGGGGTTCCCAACCCCCTCCAGACAAGAGACCCAGAGTGGAGGAAGCTTCTCCCTCTTCTGACCAGGACTTCATTTTTTCAGAACATTCTGATGAAGAGGAACACTCGTACTCCCCTTTTGAAGATTCGGATGCTGAGCAGTCCATTCCTTCTGTATTTCCCCCAGAGGATTTTTCCTTTGGGGAAACCTTGCACATCTTGAGGGAACACTTCCATTGGGAAGGCCAAGACTTTTCTGATTCCAAGAAAAGACTTAGGGAATTTCTTTTGTTACCTCAGCACAGACCTCTGGCGATACCTCCTGTCTTGGACATATTTGATGATGTTTACTCGGAGGCTTGCCTAAATCCGGATTCCCTGCCTCCTGCCCCAGTCAAGCCTGATAGGTACTACAGAGTTCCCAACTCTCACCAATTTCTTTACAAAAGCCATAATGCTGACCCTGAAACAATTTCTCAAGGCCCCAAGGGAATGAAGGCCTCTACTGCTAAGAATCCACTACCTTCCGAAAGAGAGTCTAGATCCTTAGAAAGGTGGGGAAAAAAGGTATATACCTCGGCCACCCTAGCCATGAGGGCCTTAAATTGTCAGTTCCATATGCTTAAATAGCAGTTTCTGTTATCACAATTAAGAAATAAAATGTCTCAACCTGAACAACCAGATTTGAAGGAGTTGCAGGACATGATGCATAGTGCAGAACAAGTGGGTAAACACACTTTACAATGTGGCTATGATGCCCTGGAGGCCTCAAGTAGAGCTGCTGTGACAGGATCAGTCATTCGTAGACATGCCTGGCTTAGGGAACAAACCTTGCCTGACCATGTTAAAGCTAAACTACTAGATTCTCCTTTACAAAAGGATGTACTATTTGGTACTAATGCTGAGGAGATACTACGGAAAATGGAAGAAAAAGCTAAATCTATGCAAACTGTCAAAGCTTTTCTACAGGTTCAACCACCACATTTTAGCAGAAATTGGCCTTCAAAAAACTGGTCCTTTCCAGCCACGGACAAGCCACAAAGAGGTAGATACAGGCGCACAAGTGGCAGAGGACAACCTCAAGGATCATATAGAGGCAGACAATGGCAAACTCCAGCACCAAGAGGTGGCGAAGACAGTGCACAATACAGAAAACAAACCCAATGACTTCCCCCTTTTCATGCCAAGCAAGTCTCAGCTGACAGCACCCTTGGGAGGAAAGCTGGCATTATTTACAAGAAATTGGCATATTATCACAACAGACAAATGGATCCTGGACATTATAAACAGAGGCTACAGATTTCATTTTCACACTCTTCCAAAAATGAGAGGCGTGCCGAACCTGCAACACAATCAAAGGGCAGAGGCTCAAATACAAATTTCAAAGCTTATGGACATGAAAGCTATTCAAGAGGTACCTACTCACGAACAAGGTCAAGGTTTTTATTCCAAACTTTTTCTGGTACCAAGGAAAGGAACCGACTGGAGACCCATTTTGGACTTATCCATCCTAAACACATTTCTACTCGTACCAAAATTCAAGATGCTCACATTACAGCAGCTTCTTCCCATGCTGGGCAAGGAGTTTTGGCTGGTAACATTGGACCTCAAGGAGGCATACATGCATGTCCCAATCAGACAAAGCTGCAGAAGATACCTCAGATTTCTTGCAGGTTCAATCCACTATCAATTCTCTGCATTGCCCTTTGGCTTATCTACTGCGCCCAGAGTATTCACGAAATGCCTGGCATCAGTAATTGCCTACTGCAGACTTCAAGGGATACAAATTTACCCTTATTTGGACGACTGCCTGATCCAAGCGGACAGCAAGCACATACTTCTGGAAAATCTGGCTTATGTAACACGGTTATTGAATTCTCTGGGATACACAGTCAACAAAGAGAAATCCAGGCTAACACCATCTCAGAAAATAACTTTCCTGGGTGCTAACTTGGACACAAACATCCAGATGGCCTATCTTACGCCAGAAAAACAGGGGCAACTAACTCAGTACTTCAAAATACTAGCAAATTGTACCAGGCTCACTGCAAGGAAAATCCTGCAGGCTCTGGGCTTCATGGCATCTTGCATTCTTTTAATCCCATGTGCAAAGTTGCATATGAGGAAACTTCAGTGGTACCTAAAAAACCTATGGTCTCAACACAGCCACAGTTTGGAAACAAGAATACCAATAATCCCATGTTTGCAAAAGGAATTTCTATGGTGGGCCCAAGCATGCCAAACAAACACAGGTCTCCCATTCTGCAAGCCTCAAGCAAATCAAGTCATCACAACAGATGCCTCAGACTACGCCTGGGGGGCGCACATGACAGACAGGTGCATTCAGGGCAAATGGTCCCAAAAGGAAGAGCACGTTCACATCAATCAAAAAGAAATGCTAGCAGTGATAAATGCAATTACAGCTTTCAAGGACCTCCTGCATCCAGGGCAATTATTGATAAGAACAGACAACACCACAGTAATGTGGTACATAAACAAACAAGGTGGAACACATTCATACCCCTGTCTTGGGCTAGCCATGTCACTTCGGAACTTGGCTCTGGAATGGCAAATCGAACTTCAAGCACAGTACTTGCCAGGATCGGAAAACACGCTGGCAGACAATCTAAGCAGAAATATGACAGACCCACACGAATGGAAGTTGCATCCTCAAGTGTTTACAAAGATAATCCAAGCGTGGGGAAGGCCAGACATAGATCTCTTCGCTTCCCACAGGAATCATCAATTAAAAAAGTTCTGTTCAAGGACCTTTCATCCAAAGGCCTGGAGAGTGGACGCCCTTTCTTTCAGTTGGGCAGCATGGACAGTTTACGCTTTCCCACCTTTGCCTCTTCTGCCCAAGGTGCTCTTGAAAGCAAGAGCAGACAGACCGAAGATGATACTGATTGCTCCAGACTGGCCAAGACAACACTGGTACCCACTCCTGAGGAGCCTAACACATACTCCTCCCTGGACCCTACCTCTAATGCCTCTTCTACTGACTCAGCACAGCTACAAAACTCTTCACAGTCAGCTGAAAAAACTCAATCTGGCTGCATGGAAAATTCCTTAACACCACAACAGACCCTACTCTCCAAAGAGGTGCAGGATGTCATTTTGGAGGCCAGAAGGCCATCTAGTAGAAAGGCTTACTCCGCAAAATGGAAACGGTTTTGCGCTTGGAATGAGAAAAAAGGCCAGGATCCTAGAAAACTGAATTTGCCTCAGATATTACAGTATCTAGCTGAACTGTTGAACAGTGGACTTTCATTTTCCTCCATCAAAATTCATCTCTCAGCCATTTCTGCAGAATACAACTCTGATTCACCCTTATTCTCTCACCCACTTTTAAGACAGTTCCTCAGAGGAGCTAAGAATATAAGATCTCCAAGGAAACAACCAATACCAGCCTGGGATCTTAACTACATTCTAGAAAAATTAACATTACCTCCCTTTGAACCAGCTGCCTCAACAGATTGGCAATATTTGTCCTGGAAAACAGCTTTCCTTCTGGCCATTACCTCAGCTCGTAGGGTTTCGGAACTACAAGCCCTTATGGCTGTGCAGCTCTTTCTCATCTTCCATCAGGACAGGGTTTCCCTACGAACCAACCCGTCATTTATGCCTAAGGTAGTATCCAGGGTAGCTTTAAATCAGGCCATACACTTACCTACCTTTTACCCCAATCCTCAAAACAAAGGGGAAAGGCTGCTACATTCCTTAGACATCCATAGACAGCTACGTTACTATTTGGACAGAACAAAGCCTTTCAGGAAATCAGAACAACTTTTTGTGTCCTATGCTGTAGGAGCTCAAGGGAAGCCAATTTCCAAACAGACAATTTCAAAATGGATAGGCCACTGCATACGGTTTTGTTACTCCTTTCATGGCAAACCTGTTCCTACAGGCATCAGACCCCACTCCACAAGGGCCACAGCTACCTCTACAGCCTTCCTCAGAGGAGTCCCTGCCAAAGATATTTTGGAGGCAGCCACTTGGAGTTCTGCGCATACCTTCACAAAACACTACCACCTGCCTTTATACTCCAAAACTAGAGTAGGCTTTGCCACTGCTGTGTTGCAGGGCATTCTGGCTGCTCCCAGTTCCACCTAGTGCCTACCACCCTGTGCGTAGCTTTGGGATTCTACCCATCTGTGATTACTGCAGCTGTATGCACGATGAACATAGTACAGTTTTGTACCTACCATAAATGTAGATGTTCGAGTGCTAATACAGCTGCAGTACAGGTTTCCCTCCCTCCTTCCCCTCTTGGTAAAGGCCTAGTGGCTAACACCTCCTCATACAACCTGATTGGGTTATCCTTCTATGGTGTATTTGCTTGCAACTACTGATTTTTGATTATATTGCATTGCTTGATTATATATATATAATTTATGTATTGCCTTCCTTCTGGGGGCACCTGACATCTGGGGCAAGAAAGACTGAAGAAAATGGCGTCGGCTGTGTCTTATATACCCCTGTCGCACTGACGTCAGGAAAGAAGGCGACAACAACCGACGCCAGACCTAGACTTTGGAATTCGGCCGACCGAGGACCTGCCTGACGGCAGAAAACCCATCTGTGATTACTGCAGCTGTATTAGCACTCAAACATCTACATTTATGGTAGGTACAAAACTGTACTTTCTGTACTCACCTTCTCCAAACACTATCACTTAACTCTTTATTCCAAGTCCAGGGCAGGCTTCGCCACTGCAGTTCTGCAGGGACTCATTGCCGCCTCTAACCCTCTATAATGCCTCCACCCTACCTTAGCTTTGGGACTCGACCCAAGTGTGATGACTGCAGCAGGGTAACACGATGAACATAGTACAATTTTGTACCTACCATAAATGTAGATGTTCGAGTGTTCACCCTGCTGCAGTCCAGGTTACCCTCCCTCCAACCCCTCTGATCTACTGGCTAAACCTATGCTATGCCTTACTGATGTATTTGCTTATAGCTGAAGGGTTTTTGTGTCTGTACAGTGTTCTCACTTTTTGGTACTGATTTGGATCACCTTTTTGGGGGCACCTGACATCTGGGGCAAGAAAAACTGAAGAAAATGGCGTCGGTTGCAATATATGTACCCCTGGCGCACTGATGTCAGGGATGAGGCGACAGCAACCGACGTCGGACCAAGACTATGGAAATCCGGCCGACTACGGGACCGCCTGACGACAGGATAACCCAAGTGTGATGACTGCAGCAGGGTGAGCACTCAAACATCTACATTTATGGTAGGTACAAAACTGTACTTTCTGGATTCCCACAGATACCTTTCAAGAACCCTGTAGCAGACAGTGAAGTGGTGACTCATGGTCCCAAGGGAGCAAAACCTAGCACTTCCAAAAATCCCTTGCCAACTGACAAAGCAGAGCCTTGGACAGGTTCAGAAAGAAAGTCTAGACCTCTGCTGCTCTGGTCATGAGGGTTTTAAATTGACAGTTTCATATGGTGAAGTATTGGGAAACCATTGTAGACCAGATGAAGTGAAGACTGGTGGGGGTTGAAAATAAGGCTTTCTCCAAGGAACTGCTAGACTTGTGCAGTTCTTGCTCTTAAGTAGCTAAAGCACTCCTTGCACTGTGGCATGATGCTCTGGAAGCTTCCAGCAGGGCAGCATCTACAGGTTCCGTCATTAGAAGACATGCCTGGCTGAGGAAGCTATCCAGCACTGATTATGTGAAATCCTGTCTCTTGGATGTTCGTGTTTCACTGTTGCAGTCATTACATTTGGTTAATCCTGCTGGTAGGTTACCCTCAGTCAGCCTGAATTCCAAAGTCCTGGGTCCTGCGTCGGCCACTGTCGCCCCTTCCCTGACGTCAGGTCGTCAGGGGTATAAAAGATGCGGCCAATGTTCATCGTGTTACACTGCTGCAGTCATCACACTTGGGTTATCCTGCCATCAGGCGGTCCCGTAGTTGGCCAGAGTTCCAAAGTCTTGGTCCGGCGTCGGTTACTGTCGCCTCCTCCCTGACGTCAGTGCGACAGGGGTATAAAAGATGCAGCCAACGCCATTTTCTTCAGTCTTTCTTGCCACGCGGTGCCCGAAGCAGAAGCAGTTCGCAAGTGCCGGTCGGCCTACTCCTGAGATTTTCATTCCGAATCCAGAACCGAAGTCTTCTAAAAAAGCTAAGTACCCCGTTGGGGAAACTTTTTCTTGCCTCAGACCGATGTCAGTAAAAGTTAATAACTGTATTTCTTGTGGGAAGCAAATACCTCATAAGGATTTCCACTCCTATTGTATTCCATGCCTAGGTCCTGACCATGACATCACTGGTTGTCGGTTTTGTGCTAGGTTTAACAAGCTCACTATTAAACGTAGATTTGATTTTGCCCGACATTATTTTGGTAGAAAATTCAATTACACCATGCCGTCGGAAATTCCGACGACCGCAATGCATAAAAAGCACAAGGACAAGGACAGACACCCGAAGCCCAAAACTGACGACGAGGCCTCTTCTAGGCTGGTCGCTGGTTCTCCGGTTTTCATTGAGGTGCCTACGCAGCCCCTGATGACTGCTTCCACAGAACCACAGACCGCTTCCGGCTGGGCCTTCGGACGCACTAGGCCTTCAGCTTACCAATCCTAAACCTACAGAGGAAATCGAAGTAGCTGAGCAATCCACAGTTACAGAGGATGTTTTCAGACCTACCCAGTTGACCATTAAACCCTCTGTTAAGTCTAAGCCCCCCTTAAAAGCAAAGAAACAGACACAACTCTCCCCAGGACAGGCTTCCATGCCTGAGAAACAAATGCTAAAAATGGCCGAGGATCTAATCACCCTGATCAGGGGGTCCCATCCCCCTCCTGATAAAAGGCCCAGACAGGATGCAGACTATGAATCTTCTGGCCAGGTGTCCATTTCCTCTGACTCTTCCTCGGACCTAGGATATTCTTTACCCCCTTATGAGGATTCTGACGCTGAGGAATCAATTCCCTCAGCCTCTCCGCCTGAGGATTACTTCTTTGGGGAGACCTTACATACCATGAGGGAGCATTTCCATTGGGAAGGTCAGGATTATTCAGAATCCAAGAAAAGGCTCAGAGACTTCCTTTTATTGCCTCAACACAGACCCCTTGCTATCCCGCCAGTTCTTGACATTGTGGATGATGTGTACACTGAATCCATTTTGAACCCTGACTCCTTACCCCCAGCCCCAGTTAAACCGGGTAGATAGAGTCCCTGACTCTCACAAGTTTCTGTTCAAAAGCCCTGTTGCTGACCCTGAAACTATTTCTCAGGAACCCAAAGGGATTAAGGCTTCATCAGCAAAAAACCCAGTTCCCTCTGACAGAGATTCCAGAGCTTTAGACAGATGGGGAAAGAAGGTATATACATCTGCAACTTTAGCAATGAGAACCTTGAATTGCCAGTTTCACATGCTAAAATATCAGCAATTTTTGATGTCTCAGTTGAAACAAAAGATGCTTCCAGATTCAGATCCTCCTAACTTAAAAGAAATGCAGGATTTATTGCATGCTGCTGAACAAGTGGGAAAACATACTTTGCAATGTGAGTTTGACTCCTTAGAGGCCTCCTGTAGAGCAGCAGTTACAAGCTCTGTCATTAGAAGGCATGCCTGGTTAAAAGAACATACGTTACCAGATCATGTTAAGGTAAAATTATTGGATGCACCTTTGCAGTGGGATGTGCTGTTTGGAGTTGAGGCAGAGGAGGTATTAAAGAAGATGGAGGATAAGGCAAAATCTATGCAAACGGTGAAAGATTTTTTACAGGTTCAGCCTCCTCGTTAAATTGGCCAACAAAGAATTGGTCCTTTCCAGTCACAGACAGACCTCAAAGGGGCAAATACAAACATCCAAGAGGTAGAGGTCAGACACAAGGCCCTTACAGGCCTCGACAGTGGGACACACCAGGCCAGAAAGAAGGAGAAGACAGGCCTTAATCTTATAAAAAACAGACTCAATGACTTTCCACGACAGCTGCCAAACAGTTCTCTCTTGGCAGCCCCCTTAGGAGGAAACCTTGCACTTTTCTATCACAACTGGCATTGCATCACCAAAGACAAATGGGTTCTCAACATTGTATCTCAAGGTTACAGGTTCCATTTTCACACCCTGCCAAGGCTAAAAGGAATGCCAAATCTGCCACCAAATCAGTGGGCAGAGGCTCAAAGACAAATTACAGCACTCATGGACATGAGAGCTATTCAGAAGGTACCAACACAGGAACAAGGACAAGGATTTTACTCAAGACTCTTTCTGGTTCCCAGAAAGGACAAAGCCTGGAGACCCATTCTGGACCTTTCTACACTAAACACTTACCTGGATGTACCGAAATTCAAGATGTTGATACTACAGCAGCTTCTTCCCATGCTGGGCAAGAAAGCTTGGCTCGTGACATTGGACCTCAAAGAGGCATACCTGCATGTCCCTATCAGACAAAACTGCAGAAGATACCTCAGATTTCTAGCTGGTTCAATGCATTATCAATTCTCTGCACTGCCCTTTGGCTTATCTACTGCGCCCAGGGTCTTCACAAAGTGCCTGGCACCAGTAATTGCATTTTGCAGGCAAAAAGGAATTCAAATTTATCCATACCTGGACAACTGCCTAATTCAAGCAGAGAGCAAAGACATTCTACTAAAGCATCTGGCGTACGTAAAAAACTTATTAAGTTGCCTATGGTACACGGTAAACGAAAAGAAATCAAAACTAGTGCCCACACAGCAAATAATATTCCTGGGTGCCAGCTTGAACATAACGGCCCAGATGGCTTATCTCATGCCAGACAAGCAAGGGCAACTGACTCAATATTTTCAGTTAATGGCAGCAAAGACCCAACTCCCTGCAAGAAAAATTCTGCAGGCCTTGGGCTACATGGCATCTTGCATACTACTAATTCCATATGCCAGACTGCATATGAAGAAACTACAATGGTACCTAAAGAGCGTATGGTCTCAACACTGTCAAAGTTTGGAAACAGTTATACCACTAATTCCTTGCCTACAACAGGAGTTTCGATGGTGGGCACAAGCTTGTCACCTCAAGGGACAGCCTTTCACTCAACCCACAGCCAGGCAAACACTGACAACAGATGCATTGGATTACGCCTGGGGAGCACACATGTCAGGAAAATGTATCCAGGGCGAGTGTCCCACAGAGCAAAGACATCTCCACATCAATCAAAAAGAGATGCTAGCTGTACAAAATGCTATTATAGCTTTCAAGGACCTACTGCATCCAGGACAATTGCTACTAAAGACAGACAACACCACCGTTATGTGGTACATAAACAAGCAAGGGGGCACACACCCCTACCCCCTCTGCAGACAAGCCATGACCTTGTGGAACACAGCTCTAAACTACCAAGTTCATCTGCAAGCATAATTCCTGCCAGGAGAGAAAAACACATTGGCAGACGACCTAAGCAGAAACATTATGGACACACACGAATGGGAACTGAACCCATAAATATTCAGAATGATAACACAAAAAATGGTGGAACCCGGACATAGATCTGTTTGCTTCCCCAAAGAACTGCCAATTACAGAAATTCTGCACAAGGAGCAACCATCCACAAGCATGGAAAGTGGATGCCCTCTCATTCAGCTGGAAAAAACTACAAGTATACGCCTTCCCTCCTTTACCTCTCCTTCCAAAGGTACTCATAAAAGCCAGGCAGGAAGAGCCAAAAATGATCCTGATTGCACCAGACTGGCCATGCCAGCACTGGTACCCAATCTTAAAGAACGTAGCACAAGAACCACCCTGGATTTTGCCTCAAATCCCACAGCTGCTGCCACAGCACAACAATCAGATACTTCACAGCCAGCTAAAGACCTTAAATCTAGCTGCATGGAAAATTCCGTAGCCAAGCAAGTAATGCCTCTCTCCAAAGCTATTATGGAGGTCATTCTGGAGGCCAGAAGTCCTAGCACCAGGAAAGCATACTCGGATAAATGAAAGAGATTCTGTGCCTGGAGCCAAGCGCACAGCCTTGACCCTCTTGTCCCAAACATTCCTCAGAAACTGCAATACTTAACTGAGATGCTGGACAAGGGCCTCTCTTTTTCATCCATCAAGATCCACGCCTCAGCTATCTCTGCTCATTACAACACAGATCCACCAATTTTTTTCTAATCCTTTGCCCAAACAATACCTCAGAGGGGCTAAAAACATAAGACCGCCCCGTAGAGCACCCACACCTACTTGGGACCTTAACCTTACCTCCTTTTGAGCCAGATAACACAGCAGAATTAAAATACATCTCTTGGAAAACTGCTCTGCTACTGGCAATAACATCAGCATGAAGAGTTTCAGAATTACAGGCACTAATGGCAGTGGAACCTTTCCTCATCTCCCACCAGGACAGGGTGTCTTTACGAACTAACCCTACGTTTATGCCAAAGGTGGTATCAAGTGTGGCTCTAAACCAAACTATTCACTTGCCAACTTTCTGTCCAAAACCACAGAACAAAGGGGAGAGACTACTACATTCTTTGGACATTCACAGACAGTTACGCTTCTACTTGGACAAAACCAAAGCTTTCAGAAAAACTGATAATTTATTGGTAGCATATGCTGCAGGAGCACAGGGAAAAGCCATTTCAAAGCAGACTATCTCAAAATGGATAGGACACTGTATACGTTTCTGCTATACCCACCATGGGAAACCTGTACCTAGCAGCATTAGATCTCACTCCACCAAGGCAACAGCCACTTCAACTGCCTACATCAGAGGAGTACCTACCAAGGATATTTTGGAAGCAGCCACATGGAGTTCTGTGCATACCTTCACCAAACATTACCATTTGCCTTTATACTCCAAATCCAGAGCTGGCTTCGCCACTGCTGTACTGCAGGGCCTTATAGCCACCCCTAATGTCTTATAGATCCGGCCTCCCTACCTCAGCTTTGGGACTCCACCCAAGTGTGATGACTGCAGCAGTGTAACACGATGAACATAGTACAGTTTTGTACCTACCATAAATGTAGATGTTCGAGTGTAAACATTGCTGCAGTCCAGGTTACCCTCCCTCCTTCCCCTCTTACTTCCTGGTACTTACCTAAGGCATCTACCCTTTATTACCTATGGGGAGTATTTGCTGGTAACTAAAAATGGTTGATTGCTTTGCTTTTGTATTTTTTACTAGCAAATTGAATTGCTTACCTATTTGGGGGCACCTGATATCTGGGGCAAGGAAAAACTGAAGAAAATGGCGTCGGCTGCATGTTTTATACCCCTGTCGCACTGACGTGTCAGGGAGGAGGCGACAGCAACCGATGCTGGACCAAGACTTTGGAACTCTGGCCGACTGCGGGACCGCCTGATGGCAGAATAACCCGTGTGTGATGACTGCAGCAGTGTTTACACTCAAACATCTACATTTATGGTAGGTACAAAACTGTACTTTTTCTTTAGTCTTTCTTGCCGTGCGGTGCCCGAAGCAGAAGCAGTTCGCAAGTGCCGGTCAGCCGGCACCTGAGATTTTCATGTTAGAGTTTCCGATCCGAAGTCTTCTATAAAGCTAAGTACCCCGTTGGGGAAACTTTTTTCTTGCTCCAGACCGATGTCAGAAAAAGGTAATAATTGTATTTCTTGTGGGAAGCAAATACCTCATAAGGATTTTCATTCTTACTGTATTCCTTGCTTAGGCCCTGATCATAACGTTTCTGGTTGTCGGTTTTGTGCTAGATTTAACCAACGCACTATTAAGCATCGGTATGATTTTGCTTTAAACTATTTTGGACGCCTGTTTAATTATCCAGAAATGTCGTCAGATAGCCATCCGACTACCAGAGTTCACAAAAAACGCAAAGAAAAGGAAAGAGATAGACAACTAAAAAGATTCTGCACAAGGATTTATCACAGACAAGCATTGAAAGTGGACACCCTATCTTTCATCTGGAAAAACCTATCAGTATATGCATTTCCCCCTCTACCTCTCCTCCCCAAGGTACTCCTATAGGTCAGACAGGAGAAGCCAAAGATGATACTGATTTCCCCAGACTGGCCCCGCCAGTACTGGTATCCAATACTAAGGAGCTTGTCTCAATACCCAGCTTGGACCTTACCTCAGATACCTCAGCTACTATCCCAGCAAAACAATCAGATCCTGCACAGCCAACTCAGGACTTTAAACCTGGCAGCATGGCAGATAATGTAGTCATAAAAAACACACCTCTCAGTAAAGCTGTGATGGGATGTAATTTTGGAGGCTAGACGGCCTAGTACTAGAAAATCTTATGCTGGAAAATGGAAGAGATTCTGCGCTTGGAACCAGGCACAAGGAACTGATACAGCTGTGCCAAATATTCCTCAGATTTTGCGATACTTAATTAAGATGCTGGACAAAGGTCTATCTTTTTCATCTATTAAAATTCATGCCTCTGCCATTTCGACTCATTACAATACAGAGCCACCAATCTTTTCTCATCCCTTACTAAAACAGTACCTCAGAGGAGCCAAAAATTTAAGGCCTCCAAGGAGATCACCAATGCCTGCATGGGACCTCAACTATTTCTTGGAAAAACTCACCCTGCCTCCTTTTGAGTCAGCTGCTACTGCTGATATAAAGTTTTTATCTTGGAAAACAGCTCTGCTCCTAGCAATAACTTCTGCCAGAAGTGTTTCAGAGCTTCAGGCACTCATGACTGTGGAACCTTTTATCATTTTTTATCCAGACACGGTCTTTCTGAGGACAAACCCAACATTTATGCCTAAGGTGGTGTCCAGTGTGGCTCTTAACCAAACTATTCATCTGCCAACTTTTTATCCAAATCCACAGAACAAGGGGGAGAGAATTCTGCATTCTTTGGACGTACACAGACAGCTTAGATTCTACTTGGACAGAACCAAAGATGTTAAGTTGTCTATCTCGCCTTCATTCTTGCTGGATGGGTTCGGAGCCGACCTCGGCTCCGACTCGGCCACTCTAAAAGCTCGAGAATTGGTTCCACCAGCTCGAGGCTCCCCTTATATCCCACAATGCTAGGCGTGAGTTACCTCAGATTTCGTTTGCTGCTACAGCGATCGAGGTGTTTGGTTTCTACCGGCTTCTAGGTGAGTTATTGTAGAGTAAATTTTAGTCTACTTAAACCCCTTTAATTTAATTTATAATAGTTATTTCCCTTAGCTTAGTGGATTTAGTCCCTTTTTTTCTTCTATTATCCCCTTTTTCCACAAAGAACTTATAAGTTCTTCCCTCGGGCCTTCGGGCCTTTCCATCCCCTTAGTGGTGTGTGTGTGATTTTGTCAGGAATCTAAAACTTGTGATAGTAAGTTTTAATTTTTGAGTTAAACTTGTATAAGGTGTAATCAGTGTGTTTGACTGTGTGTGTGGTTACACTTTCTTCTATAATGTCTAAGGACTCAAAGGTCTCAGGCTTCAAGAAGTGTGACTCGTGCTGTCAGTAAATGTCTCTGACAGACGGTCACACTTCTTGTGTATACTGCCTGGGACCTTTACACCTGCAGGACTCTTGTGCTGTATGCCATGGCTTCAGCCCCAGAGTCCTGCAGGAAAGAAAAAATAAACTTATTTTGAGAGGTTTACTTAAGCCTGAGGGTTCCCTTACTGTTACTTCGGGCAAACCCTCCAAGGCTTCTAGGTCCTCGGCTCCAGCTTCTGAGCCGAGGCCTAAGGCTTCGAAACCTCCGTCTACATCGGCTCCGGCTGGAGCCGATGAGTCTCAGACTGCAGCTTCTGTGGTTTCGGTATTGGAAATTCCTGTGTCTGTTCTGACTAGACCTTCGGAGCCGACATCTAGAAAGAGGTCCAGGTCACCGTCCCTTGGCTCCGTTCATTCGGCTCCAGCATCTCCCTTGCTGTCTGAACGGAGCCATAGATCTCACTCCTCTAGGTCATCGAGGCTTTCAGACCATGACCTTCAGAGGGTAGTGAGTCAACTTCTTAAGTCCGAGGCACTGGCCCAAATGCTTCAGAGCCCGACTCATCAGTCGATGCCTGATCCTGTCCCTCATTATGTTCCTCCTCCGACTCCTTTGAGCTCGGAGCCGGGGCGTTTCGGAACCGAGACTGTGGTAGCGTCGGAGCCGATACAAATGTCTTCGGCTCCGTCGTCGGCTCCGATTTCTTCCTTAGAAGAATCTCGGCGCCGGACTTCCCTCGTCGGCTCCGAGGGGTGAGTGGCATCGGACCCTTGTCCGACCCCGCTCTCCCTCTCGGTGCTTCGGCGCTGGTGAGTTCGGCTCCAACATCGGCCTCGGAGCCATCTCTGTCGGTGCCGAGGGAGGTTTTCAGCTTTTCGGAGCGGGGACCTCTGGCTCTGCCTGACAGGGGTGCGTTCGAGGTCATGCGGAGTGTGTTGGAACCTGGTTCAACTCCACAGTCGGCTCCGTCCGCCCCTCCCTCTTCGGTGCCTCAGGTCAAGTCGACTCACTCCCTCATCCCAGACCGCAGAGAGCCAGCTCCTCAGGAATCCCCTGTGGGGATCTCATCCTCTTCCGAGGCCTCTCCTGAATTGGCAGAAGAGCCCCCTCAAAAGAGAAAGTGTAAGAGGAAACACATAGACTCACCTGAGTCCGTCACCTCTGACACAGATTTAGAGGATTCGAGGTTCCCCATTCCCCTTCTGAAGATGTCTCATTTGCAGACATTTTAGAAATCCTCAAACAGAGGGGAAATTGGCCAGCCCTCAGCCCTTCGGAGGATGAATCTGTGTACCTTGAGGCGTTTGGCTCTCGCCCTTCCACCTCCTGGGTGTCTCCCCCCTTTGACCCCCTCATGCAGGTGGTAGCAAAAAAGGCATGGACGGCTCCTGACTCAGTGGACCCCACTCCCAGGAGACCCTCAAAATTTATCACGGCACCAGCGGATAAACAATTTCTGACCAAGGGAGTTTCTGTGGATGCTATGGTGGTTGCTGCTTCCACTAAGAAGGAACTAGCTGATCCTTCAGTGCCTGTCCATCCACCTAACAAGGAATCTAGGTCTATGGAAAGGTACGGGAAGCGGATGTTCTCATCAGCGACCTTTGCAATGCGTTAAGCTGAACTACCTATGCCATTTTACTCGTCTTCAAAGAGACTTGATCAAAGAAGCGAGTGACATGTTGAAGGATCCTACAGCTGCGGGTTTTCAGGACAAGATGAACACTCAGCTGGCTACCCTGAACTCCATAGCTAACTCCTCCATGCGCCTCCTTTCGTATGCGGCTGATGGAGCGAGCAGGGCCGCAGGGACAGGTGTAGCCTTACGCAAGCATGCCTGGATGCGGCTATGCAACTTTGCGGACCCCTTTAAAATGTCTTTCACTAATTCCCCGTTTGATGGATCATCTCTTTTTGGTCCTCAAGTGAAAGAAACCTTGACTAGGTGCGAGACGGATGGCAAGACTCTTTCTGCCGTCGGAGTCCGTTTTTCTACTCCTTCTAGGCCTTACCCCAAAGGCCAGAAAAGTGGGAAAATGTGGTTCCGCAAACAATCTCAAGGGGCTTCGCCTGACGCACAAAGTCGGTTCCCCGCCAGAGGCAGAGGGGGGAACAACAATGGTAGACGTCGCCATAGAGGCAGGGGGGGGTCCGCAGAACCAGGGCAATCGAGAAACTTTCTCCGATAAGCCTTTTCAGCATCCCTGAGGTGTTGCCCGACTGTCCACCTTCGGAGGCAGTCGGGGGAAGATTGTCACTGTACCCAGAAGCCTGGCTATCCCTAACTCGAGACAAGTGGGTACAGTCCATCATTTCCGAAGGCTATTCCATTCCCTTCGTTTGCATCCCAAACCGATCAAAAAAATCCCTTCCAGATGTTCCACCCACTCAAAGGGATCTTGCAGCTTTGGAAATTTCAAAGCTGCTTACGAAAAGAGCAATTCAGCCAGTTCCAGCAGACCAGCAAGGATCCGGAATCTACTCCAGGTTCTTTTAGTTCCAAAAACAGGGGACTGGAGACCAATTTTGGATCTCAGTATCTTGAACAAGTCAGTCAAGAAAACACGATTTCGGATGGTCACGCTACAGTCCATCCTTCCCCTATTGGGAAGAAAAAACTGGATGTGCTCTATAGACCTTCAGGATGCGTACTATCATATAAAAATGAACAGACGCTCCAGAAGATTTCTCCGCTTCAGGCTGGGAACCAGTCATTTTCAATTCAGAGCCCTGCCCTTTGGACTCACCACTGCCCCGGTGTTTACCAAATGCATGGCAGTGGTAGCTTCTCACCTGAGACGTCAAGGATTCCAGGTGTTTCCATATTTGGATGACTGGCTCCTCACAGCTCCCACCAAGCATCTTCTTCTCAGGGCCAGGGACTACACCTTTCGCATTTGTCAAAATTTAGGCATTTCAATAAATTGCGAAAAGTCTGTTTTGTCGCCTTGTCGTGTTATTACCTTCATAGGCGCAATTCTAGACACAGTCAACATGTCTGCGAGGCTAACAGATCAGAGGATAACAGACATACAAAAACTGGTCTCGCTCATCTTCAGCAGCAACAGAGTCAAAGCCAGGTTAGTTCTGAAAGTATTGGGGATTATGGCGGCTGCCATACCTTTGCTTCCATTAGCCAGATTCCACATGAGAATCCTTCAATGGATGCTCTTCACACAATGGTCATACCAGCAACTTCCGATGTCCCACACCATTATGATCACGCAAACATGCAAGAATCATCTTCTGTGGTGGATGTCTTCCCCTCAGCTCTTCTTGGGAAGACCCTTTGTTCCTCCCCCTCCGGTTGCTACTCTGACAACGGACGCCTCCCTGATCGGGTGGGGGGGGGCATTATCAGGGCAGAACTGTCCAGGGCACATGGCAACCAGACGAATGCCACTTGCACATAAATGTTCTAGAGATGAGAGCAGTGCTTTTAGCGTTGCAAGCCCTTCAAGACTCTCTTCCCTTGGGAACGATAGCAAGCCAGACGGACAATATGTCTGTAGTGTGGTATATCAACAAACAAGGCGGAACCAGGTCCTACCCTGTGTCGAGAAGCACTCAGACTGTGGCAATGGGCGATTTCTTCTCAGCGGTTTCTGATAGCAACGCACATTCCCGGGAAGTCCAATCAAATCGCGGACAAGTTGAGCAGAACTATCCTCATGCCTCACGAGTGGTCTCTGAAAGACTCTGTTGTGAGAGAAATTTTTCTCAAGTGGGGTCAGCCTTGCTGCGACCTTTTTGCTACTCCCCAAAACAGCAAGTGCAGAGATTATTTCACCCTATTCCCTTTACCAGGCCAGCCCAGCAGAGACGCTCTAGTCCAAGTTTGGCCCTGGGGACTTCTGTATGCATTTCCTCCCTTCCCACTAATCTCTCAAGTGATACAGAAAGCTATCGCTCAGAAGGCCTCGTTGATCCTCATTGCTCCTTACTGGCCTCGACAGGTTTGGTTCCCTTTTCTACATCACTTTCTGTTGGAGCGACCTTGGCATCTGGACCTAGTTCCAGATCTTTTGATCCATCAGTCGGGTCAGTTTCATCGCTCCCTTCCCTCTCTGAACTTCACTGCTTAGTTCCTCCAATTCCAACCTTAGCCAGGCTTCCTCAAATATCTCACTCTGTTCGAGATATTTTGATAGCTTCCCATAAATCTTCCACTCGAAAGATTTATTTGAGTAAGTGGAAACGTTTTGCCTATTGGGCTCAAGGAAGGGACATAGATCCTTTCACTGCTTCCATCCAAATGGTCCTTGATTTTCTAGCTGAACTCTTCCATGCAGGTTCATCTCCTTCTACTCTTAAAGTTCAATTGGCAGCTATTTCTAACTTTCATGTGGGCGTTTCAGAGTCTGCTATAATGTCCCACAAGCTTTGCAAAGCCTTTTTGAAGGGAGTTTTTCTACTCAGACCTCCTATAAGAAATCCTCCTCCTCCTTGGGACCTAAATTTAGTTCTTAGCTCTTTGATTCTTCCCCCTTTCGAACCTGCAGCCTCCTGTTCTTTAAAATTGCTATCATGGAAGACTCTCTTTCTGGTAGCTATTACTTCAGCTAGAAGAGTTTCAGAACTTCATGCACTCAGCTGTCGACCTCCTTATCTGTTGTTCCATAAGGACAGGGTATCTTTACGAACCAACCCGTCCTTTTTACCCAAGATAGCCTCGGGGTCTAACCTAAATCAAAGCATTGACCTCCCTGTGTTTTTTCCAGAATATTCTAACAGGTCTGAACAAAAATTGCATTGGCTAGATGTTCATCGTCAGTTAAGGTACTATTTGGATAGAACCAAACAATTCAGAAAATCTGACCAGCTGTTTGTCTCTTATGCAGAAGGCAGAAAGGGACTTTCAGTTTCAAAGGTATCATTATCTAGATGGCTAACATCTCTGATTTCCCTTGTTTATGAAATTAGACACCAAAAGCTGCCTAACAAACCTAAAGCCCATTCCACCAGAGCTTTGGCTACTTCTATAGCCTTCCAAGACAGACTGCCTATTGACACCATTTGTGCAGCTGCTACTTGGGCTACTCCTCACACTTTCATTTCTCATTATAAGTTGGATTTAGCTTCTAGGCATAGAGCTAACTTTGGTTCCACTGTTCTCAAGAGTCTGTTCCGTTAGGCCACCCGGGACAAGGTGCTAGGGACGGTCCCATCCAGCAAGAATGAAGGCGAGATAGACAACTTAACATATAGAAGTTATGTTCTTACCATAACGTTCCATGTTAGTTGTCTTCTTCTCGCCTTCTTCTTGCGTCCCACCCTCCTTCCCCCTGGCCTGGACAGACCTAGAGGAGTTTTGATTGTGACCTCTCTTTCTACCACCTCTTTACTTTAGGTATATGCTCTGCTGTGCATATTTCCTGGATCAGGATGTAGGTCACCCTTCTCTTCTCCCTTGTTTATAGAGGTGGACTTTGTTTCTAGTTATTCTGCTACTATTATAATCTGGGCCTAGCTTACAAACGAGATCTGAGGTAACTCACGCCTAGCATTGTGGGATATAAGGGGAGCCTCGAGCCGGTGGAACCAACTCTCGAGCTTTTAGAGTGGCCGAGTCGGAGCCGAGGTCGGCTCCGAACCCATCCAGCAAGAAGAAGGCGAGAAGAAGACAACTAACATGGAACGTTATGGTAAGAACATAACTTCTATTTTTCTGAAAGACAGAACAATTACTAGTGGCATATGCTGCAGGATCACAAGGAAAGGCTATCTCAAAGCAGACTCTTTCAAAGTGGATAGGCCACTGCATTCGTTTCTGCTACTTACACCATGGCAAGTCAGTGCCTAAGGGCATTAGGCCACATTCAACCAGAGCTGCAGCCACTTCAGCAGCCTTTATCAGGGGAGTACCAATGGAGTTCAGTGCACACCTTTACAAAGCACTATCATCTGCCACTCTACTCTAAATCCAGGGCAGGCTTTGCCACTGCAGTTCTGCAGGGCCTCATAGCCGCTCCTAATGCTGTTTAGCTCTAGCCTCCCATCCATAACTTTGGGACTCTACCCAAATGTAATGACTGCAACAGTGAAACACAAAGAACATAGTACAGTTGTGTACACTTACCATAAATGTAGATGTTCGAGTGTATCCACTGTTGCAGTCCAGGTTACCCACCTGCCATCCCCCTTTTCTTCTGATGGAACCTATCTTTCCTTCTCTGATTTATACAACCTATGTGGTGTATTTGCTTGTAGATGAAGGTAAAGTTTATATTGGTGCATGTATTTATATGTATATAAATTTTGGCTACCCTTTTAGGGGGCACCTGACATCTGGGGCAAGAAAAACTAAAGAAAATGGTGTCAGCCGCATCTTTTATACCCCTGACGACCTGACGTCAGGGAAGGGGTAACAGCGGCCGACGCAGGACCCAGGACTTTGGAATTCAGGCCAACTGAGGGCAACCTGCCAGCAGGATTACCCAAATGTAATAACTGCAACAATGAATACACTCGAACATCTACATTTATGTTAAGTGTACACAACTGTACTATCCTGCTTCTGGCAAAGATTTCCTTTTTTGGCTTCAAGGCTGAAGCAGTGCTTAGGAAGATGGAGGATAAGGCTAAGTCCATGCATACGGTTAAGGACTTTCTTCAGGTTCAACCTCATTGGTCCATTTGGAGTTACCCTACCAGACATCGGTGCTTTTCAGCCTAAGCCTAGACACAGGAGACCTCGAAGGGAAAGGAATGAAAGGCAGGACTATCAACAGAGACAGTAGCAAGCAGATTCTAATAGGCCTGTGAGATCCTTCCAACAGGGACCCAGATTAGGAAAGACGGGCCAAGGGTCATTTTGATAATCCCTGATAGAAATTGTATAAATTAAAATGCTTTCCCCAAAGTGTGCAGTAAAAGAATAATATGGCTTGCTTTGTAAGAACAGTTAAGTGATTAAAAAGATTTCTTGTAAATGTTCCATTTAGATATTAATAACATGTAGCTGTGGCCTTACTGTAAATGGCATCCTGTTATAGAAAAAAGGAAGTTGACTTTCTCTGAGCTCTTAGATGCAGAAATAAATCAAATAAATCAAATAAAATGCAGACACTTCAAGTGATGCAAAGATGACGTGGAGAGACTTTTTGTGAAGTCTTCAGATACAGCAAGGAAGAAAATAACCAAAGAAGGACATAAAGTAATATTTGTCATTTCAACAGAAACTGTCCAGGCTAGAAATAACCAATGGACTTTTTCATGACTCAAACAGAAACCAGAAGAACAAGTCACAAGGACATTAAAAATAACATTGGTTGACATTTAAGAGTATATAAACTGGACATTGTTTCACTCTTTAGTGACTTCTATGACTGAGTGTGCATTATGTGTCTAGCTGTGTTATAATAGAATTGAAATAACTCTTGTCAGTATTAACTGTTTGGCAAGAATTTGTACTAACAAATATTAACGGATACAGTAGCACCGTGTCAGCCTAGCTCACTAATGATATTATTTTACAATGGTGAGCCTAGCCCACTGGCCGTGATCCTAGTCCACTGGCCACAACCTTTTTTTATCCGTTACCAACAGTTAATTTTTCATAAAGGCCTTCAATTTTCCGTGAGTTCAACAGATTGACAGTTCCAGTGCATCAACAGATCAACAATTCAGTACTTCGTTGATGGATACAGAGTGACGTCGTAGAAGCTGTCCTGCAATGTTCCACCATCAATTCGTCTGTTAAAGGACACCATGTCTTCTAAGTGACTTCAGCCTGATCACATGTTTGTCATCTATGCAAAATACAGTAAATTCTTCACAGTTATAACATGGATGCAAGTACAGACAGTTAACTTTACAGTGCCCACATATTGTAGATATAAATTTACATGGTTTAAACCTTCTGTTTCAGACATGAAATGTAAATGTGAAGTATTTAATGTTCAGACTGTTTTTTATGTGGAAGTAACTTTCCAAACTTATGTCTATCTTGTCACAGGAGTCTAGTATGTAAGCCATACCATAAGATATATCCTATTCTGATAAACAATCTGTTTGATTCTAGCATTGTTAGTTCTTCACATATACAACAGTTAAATGTACCTTCTGCAGTCACGTAAATCTCATACAGTACAAGTGTATGCAATTATTGTCAGTAGTGTAATACACTACATAAAATGTTACTTATAGTAAATATTCCGGATGCACAAAAACAAGAAAGTTCTAACATAGTAGAGTGTGCTGTTAATGTTAACCTTTTAAAGAAAAGGTTTTCACAGCTTTTCAAAATTTCTCTAGAGACAGTAGTAAGGGACAATAATGCCATTTAGAGGAACAGACTCAGCATAGTATTCAGACTTTACATAATGACATTTCTGGTTTAATGTAACAATCAGATAGATTCCAACAACATTTACTAAGGGCACAAACTACAGAGGTTAATCTGACATGATAGTTACAAAAAGCCCAGCAAGCTTTACAAAGGGTACAAAATACACCAGTTGACATTGGGCAGGGTTCAGTAGAAATGACAGTTATTCCTCCTGCTGATTATATATCAGTAGTATTGTTTATTGCACACTCTGCCTCAGTGGCAAAACACGAAAGTAATTTTATTTCAGTATGTTGGCATTTAAGCAATGGCTGACATACACTGTGTGGTCTATTTGAAATGATGCTTTATATAAATATTTTTTTTTTTTTTGCATTTACACATGCCAGCTTGGGTCAGAAGGGGATTTGTCGACAGTGTTGGCAAACCCCTAAAACATGCTGTAGTACTACGGGAGTTATGGGCATTGATTCCCAGAATGATTTACAGGGAAAGTTTAGTACTGTCAAAATCAAAGCACATAAAAAATGTAATACAGAAGAAGCTACAGTAAATGCTTTGGCAGATGTCAAAGCAAAGCAAGCAGCTGAAACAGGTGAGTGTATAGACTCACATCAGTGTTTTAAACACACAGACAAGGTAATGCCAGTTTCCACCATTTAAAAAGTTAAAAAACTATCTAAAAATAATCATTCAGACAGTCTAAATAGCATGACAGAAAAAAAAACCAAAATAAATGTTTTGGTCAAGCAAGATGGTATGGCTAATGTCTCATTAGAACACTTCACCTAACTTAAGTAACTCTGCTAAGCCAACCAATCATAGTACTGTACCCACGTAGGACTGTTAATCTACTGCTCATCCCATCTCTCCAGGAGTTAGGGAAAAGTACCCCAGCAATGTGCTTTCCATAAGCAACTAAAACCTGGAGAAGACATATTGTAAACTAATTTGTTATCCTTCTCAACTAAAACCAGATGAAGACATATAGTAAATCAATTTGTTATCCTTCTCAACTATAGCAAGCATCATCTGCTCTCTCGGAGCCTTAGTCTACGACTTTCTGCTTTTACTTTGATAGTAAATCTTATCACAGGAATCCTAAACTTAGGAATATCTCCTAAAGTGTAATATTATATTATAGAGAACGTATGTATCTGTTAGTTAGTATGTATGTCAAAGTCTCTTCTATGGAAAGTGTGTGTCAAAAGTCTGTCCTTAAAACTACTGTTTTGTAAAAAATTGTTCTCTTGGAGCTTTTCTCCCCGGGCCTCCACTGAAAATGGACTTGCAATCCAGTTGGACTCTCCCGGTCAACAAATGTAAAATAAAATAAATAAAGTATGTTAAAGCAATTCCATCAGACAGTTAATGACATTCTGTAAAATGCAGATGCAGCTTCAAAATCAGTTTCTGCCAGACAGACGGATACAGACTCTGAGATTACTCCACCTGGAGCAACACAAAGCCAGAGTGCTAGACAGTTTAAAAAAGTACGCAGTATTGCAGATGCACATAGGAAATGTACAAAAACAGCTTGTAGACTACATGGGAAAAGGAAGGGGACGTAATACATGGTCTGATAAAAAAACAAACAGGGGGAACATGAGCAGCTTCAGCTCCACCAGGGTTACAGACAAATACACAATGAAGTTCAGAAAAACAGGTGATATGTTTTACTTGTAAGAAAATAGGCCACATTAAACAGGATTGTCCATATTACAAAAGATGAAAGGAAAGTCAAATACAAAAGGGTATCTATGCAGATAATAGTGCAGAAATACAGACAGAGTAAAGTTAATACAGCTACAGTGTAAAGTTACTGTTAATACAGATACAGTAAATACATTTACAGTAATGCAAATGCTATATGCAAAACTAAGCAATGAAATTAAATGTTGGGTATGTAAGTCCACATCTACGTCTGAAAATGGAGTTACATTTAAGGCAGTACCTATGACAAATCCTAAATGACAAAAAGTTCTCTGGTAACAAGACAGGGTCAACCCCCCCCCCACACACACACACACATTAAAAGTACAGTAAATCTCCAAATGCAGCTTATGCATACAGCAAACAGGATCAGTAGTGGTAAAAAAACAGTGACTGTAATGTCATATTTTCAAAAGAATGTCTTACATAAAATATAACAGCAAACAGTCTTGTAAGCAAACTAGTACAGCAAAAACATCATTAGTCAGACTGGTGAATTGCCATCCTGGAAATAATACACAGAAATACACACAGGTAGTAAAGTACAGAGTCATTAAAAAACTTAATAAAACCTTAGACATATAGTATTTTTCAGCTAATAAAAATCCAAGCAAAAGCAGCACACCATGTTGGTTCATAAAAATGGGTGTAAGTTAATGACAATCAAACAGTATCAGTACAGTAACAGTCTGTTAACAGTCTTAGGAAAGTTTAAATTTGTTTCTATAATAACAATCTATGGATAGGTCAAGGCAATTTAAAAATGTACATACAAAAGCAAATGCAAATAAAACAGTTGCAAAGAAAAAATGGGGAGAGATACTCAGATATAATAGATCATGAGAACAGGGACATCATGATCAGATAGCTGATTTCATGTAAAATTTGTTTGCAAAGGCACATAAGTCAAATTATTGGGTTTTTAGCCACATTCCTTACAGGGGGAAAATGTCATTACATGCAGTCTCTGTAGGTGATACACATACAGGTTTTAGGTTTATAAAATAAAAACAGCATGGGAGTTAACACATAATACTTCTTTTTGAAAGAGGAGAAATTCTGTTACATAGAGTATGCAGTTCCAATAATGAGAATTACTCACACATTACCAGGGGATATGGTAAAAAAATCACCAGAAAAAGAGGGAGGTTCAAAAAAAAAAGGGAAAGATTTTAAAACAGTTGGACATAGGAAATGGTGTTATTTCAGGAGCTGAATGTTTTCACTGGTATAGTGCCACTAAGGCAATATGGAAAGTTACACAGTTGATAGCAAATGCTACTTATGGAGCTATCTCAGATATAACAGAGGAGATGTGTTATAAAACTGTGAAACAATTAACTGTTATCAATGAAGAAAGGCTATTAAGTACAGAGGGTCACATTTTCCTGTAATTTTTTTTAAATATTCTTTTCCCAAAGCAATAATGAAATTAAATGTATGCTGCAATGCAAAAGAAATATGCTTGTTTCTAATACAAGATTTTGCCTTGTAAAGCAAAGGCTAACTTGATAAGATTTTGAAATAAATGCTTCTGTGTAATTGCAAGGCAGGATAACAACTTGCTTGAGCAAGCATGAAAGCAGGTAAGAATAGATAAATAATAATAATAACGGCTACGTTTCTGACACATGCAAAAATAAAACATGCTTAGTTTAACTACTGGCTAAGTGGATTGTTCTCAGGATGGAGGGGTACTATAATTTCCACATTAATTGCTCTTATCATCATTATCTGCTTAATTACAACAGTTTGCATGTGTGTTAAGATTTGTGTTAATAAACGTATTAATCAAGAAACAGCCGTTGCTAATGTAACATTGTATGAAGAGATAGCATTGAATGCAAGGGATTCGTATGTTGCAACAGACCAAGGGATTCAAAGTACTGAAGATCGTATTGTGTTGTAAATTGTCTTACAGTTTTCTTGGTTTTAATTAAAAAGGAGGAATTGATAGAGATTGTATAAATTAAAATGCTTTCCCCAAAGGTATACTGTGTGTGCAGTAAAATAATAATATGGCTTGCTTTGCAAGCAGTTAAGTGATTAAAATTTCTTGTAAATGTTCAGCTTAGATATTAACATATAGCTGTGGGCTTACTGTAAATGGCATCCTGTTATAGAGGCATCCTGTTGTAGAAAAAAGGAAGTTGATTTCTGTGAGCTTTCAGATGCAGAAATAAGTGAAATAAAATACAGACACTTCAAGTGACGCAAAGATGATGTGGAGAGAGTTTTTGCAAAGTCTTCAGATACAGCAAGGAAGAAAATAACCAAAGAACGACATAAAATAATAATTGTCATTTCAGCAGAAACTGTCCAGGCTAGAAATAACAAATGGACTTTTTCATGACTCAAACAGAAACCAGAAGAACAAGTCACAAGGACATTAAAAATAACATTGGTTGACATTTACAAGAGTATATAAACTGGACAGTATGTTTCACTCTTTAGTGACGTCTATGACTGAATGTGTATTAGTCTGTAGTTATATGTGTCTAGCTGTGTTTCAATAGAATTGAAATAACTCTGACAGTATTAACTGTTTGGCAAGAATTTGTACTAACAAATAAATATTAACGGATACAGTAGTACGCTGTTTGTCTGGTCAGCTGCTAATATTTTACAGTCCCAGACTGGCCAAGGCAGCACTGGTGTCCACTATTCCTCAGTCTAAGCAAGAGGGAACCACAGTTGCTGCCAAAATAAGTGGACCTGTTAACACAGAACAAGGGCACCATCATACACCCCAACCTGAACATTCTCAAATTGATATCTTGATGATGCTATAACCCCCTGGAACATACCTGTCAACCTGGAAACATCAAAAATCTGAACAAGGCCCATGAAAAATAGGTACAAATCTGTACGCTGATTAACATTGAATTTGCATACATAATTACGTAACCCCACCCACTCCCGTGGAATTGTGGGATACCAACTTTCAAACGCAAACTGAAGAACAGACAACCAAAATATGGCACCAGAGTCCCCCTGCAGCCATTCCAACATCCCATTACCTAGCTATTTTGCCCCATTTACCATAAACACTAATGTGTGTATACTGCTTTACTTCTACAATGATTATTTGGGTTTTATTTTTATATTTTACAGCACAACAATGCACAAACAGTAATAGACATCTGATAAACAAAGCAATACTGTCTCACAATGAAAATAGACTTGGCATTAAAACTTCTCTGCCCTTGAAACTCACATTCATTGAAACAGCATTGAAACCCACACCACATCCAAAGAAAATGCATCTGGCCAATGGTGGATAAAGATCACCTTTGGGCTGTTTTCACATCATTGGCCCCTTGCACACAAAACAAGAAATGTACATGTGTTCCTTTCTTTGATACACCTTCCTGATTTTATTAAATTATATTCCTTGTATAATACAACACTTGTTAGGCAGAGCGCATTTTAAATTTATTGTTTGAACATTTTTCCAGTAGGCTGTACTGTAGGCAACAAAACAAAATGCATGAGCCAATAATGACAAACTGCCCAATTCAGAACATTTCCATCATAAAAGTCTACTTCCACACCCACACTGTAAGTAGAATGACAGTAGTGTAAGCCATATGCATCTTGCACAGCTTCTTGTATTTATTTTCAATTTCATTTTTTTTTTGGGGGGGGGTAAAAGTTCAAAAACCAGGGACACATTTTAAACATTGCTTGTATAATTTTGTAAAGTTGCTAGAATAAAATGTGTTACCACCATTCTTTTCACTGGCAAGTCTTGAACCCAGGACACTATGCATTACAGTCAGAGCAACATACCAATATGCCAAAACAGCAGCTTCCTGAAAAATAGGAAGACTGAAACTTAATGGCTATCATTTAGTGAATTTATTTCTCACTTCCCACCATAGCTCTCAACCTCTTAGCACAAAAAACCTGGACAAACAGTTCTCACTTCTCACCATAACTCTCAACCTATTAGCACAAGAAACCAAGACAAACTAAGCAAATAATGTGGGAATACAAATTCAGTTCTCACTTCTCACCATAGCTGTCAACTCTTAGCACAAAAAACCTGGACAAAGCTCACAAGTGGTGGTGGCTAGGGACTTACCAGGGACACATTTCAAACATTCTGAAGAAGTCTTTTGTTATGGTGAAAGCGCTTAGTTGGTGAATTTGGATGCATTTGGATTAAAAGTTTCTGTCTAGAACCTTGGACGTGGTTCCATTTGTTTCTTACTAGTTTTGTACCCAGTGGGTATTTTTCCTTTTATGGTATTGGTCTTTGTTAGTGAATCCGCCTTTGGCACACTTGGCAGTTCTTTTTGGACCAGTTTTTCTTTTTATTTTGATATTTATTTTATACATGTATATATATATATATATATATATATATATATATATATATATATATATATATATATATATATACATGGAAGCAGCTGTTGAGTTAACAGCCACAGTCAAGAGATTGACGTCGCTCTTGACTGAACGAGACGTTCCACGCACTATTCCGGTGACACTAACGGACTCGCAGGTTGAGTTGTTCACCTTGCATTCACCACTCTCGCCTAATCGAGGTAACATACCGGTTGGAGTTAACGGCAATTCCAATACTTCTAGAGGTGAAGACCTAAGACCTAACAACAACAGGCGAGAGCCGGGTGAGCGAGGTGAAGACCAATCATCTGACAACAACTGGGGCATAAACGTGAGAGGCGAAACAAGGCACAGCAATGGTAACAACTACGTTGGTGAGGACTTCAAGCAGTGGTTTCAAGGCCCCAATTTTGATTTTACTGCTTTGAAGGAAGGTAAAGCTTTGGAACTGACTCTTAAACAACAAATAGAAGTATTTGGGACTAAGTGTAGAAAATACAGGGCACTACAGTTGGACAATGCATTTTTGGTCAAATCTATCACTTTACAACAAGTCCCCAAGGGACTTAGGATCTGGAAACTTCCCAATGGTATAGAACAAGGGACACAAGCCTACAAGGAACGTTTAGATCTTTTTAACAAGACGGGTCTACAAATGTTGGACATAATTGTAAAAAACAATGTAAGTAAGATAAATATACTTGAGAACGAAATTGTTAAACTGAATGAAAGCATTGTGGGGGATTTGTTTTGTCAAAATGTACAAGGATACAGGGATGTTTTAAGCAATATTGATAAATATGTAGAAAAAAGTATACACATAAAAACCAAGAAGTTAGCTATTGATATGGAGGATTACAAAAACAACCGGGCCTATGGGGTTGTTAAACACAGTCATGGAAATCATATTGAAAGTGCCATAATTGTTAATGATTATGATAGTGGTGATGGTGGATTGAATAACGGAGAGACAACATCCGGGGTTGTTTTAGATGAATACCCGCCGTTTAGGAGATCAGCTTGGCTACAGTACAAAAGGGAGGGGAAGTCAACCACCCAGCACTATGTTCCGGATATGAAATAGGGACAGAGACGGGCAAGCAACTGTTGGAACAAACAATGGCACAACTACAACAACAGGAGGAGATATTAAGTGGCTCTGATACAACTTTTGACTGTGTAGCATTTTACAAGATATTTCCATTACTACTATATGTGACATAGAAGTATGTTTAAACAATGAGAACTTGTCACAGTGTAAAATCCTCACCAAATCCAATTTCAAAGTTTATAATTATAGTGCCTTTGATATTAAAGAAGCCCACCATGACGTATTGTCAAAAGGTTTTTCATTTGTACCTAACTTTAGAACAAATATGGTGGATGTATTCACTAATGTCAAAATGTTCGTGAGACAGCTTAATCTGGCCCTTTTTTTTCAAGGACAATCCTAATGTTGTTTGTCATCAAAACAATGATGGGTGTTTAAAAAGGAAAAGTGTTTTTGTACCCCCATGCAACAAGGATGTGGCTATATTTGAAAAATTATGTTTGAAGGGAATCAAGAACATAATTGATGCTAAATGGGGAGTAAATTATGCTTCTAATTTGTCTATACAAGAGAAGGATGCCTTGTTTGACTTAGCAGAAAACAAAGAGTTGAGAATTATGAAACCCGATAAGGGCGGAGGTGTGGTGATTATGTCCAGATTTGATTACATAGCTAAAATGCAGGAAATATTGGACGACCACACCACTTATCAAAGGATTTCTATTAACGAGTTGCATATAGCATAAAGTAAAATTGATTTATTCTTACTTGATGCTTTATTCCAAGGAGCACTTACTGAGACAGAATTTAACTTTTTAAATGTGGAATACCCAGTCACACCTGTTATTTTTGTTATCCCAAAAATACACAAGGGCACTAGGGATCCCCCTTTTAGAGCTATACTTTCGTCCCGGGGTTCCAAGACTAAACCCTTGGCTGCCTTTGTGGATGAAGGGATTCAGAAGGTTGTGGCTGGGATTCCACATATTTTGAAAGATTCTTGGCATTGCCTCCAAAGACTTGATAAGATATCAGGTCATGGTACAGAATGGTCCTTCCTAACTATAGATGTCATCAACTTATTTACTGTAATTCCACAAGATGTGAGAGTTGAATATTTCACCCAAAGTTTGGCAAAAAGTGGTAAATTAAATGCTGCCAAAATAAATATGATGACAACAAGCATGGAAGTGGTGTTGAAGAGCAATTTTGTAACATTTGAAGGTGAATTGTTTCAGCAAATTTCAGGTGTGGCTATGGGGGCGAAATGTGCCCCTGGATTTGCCAACCTAGTTCTTTTACATTGGGAAGAAGTGCATGTATTTGGGTCACCATATAAAGACAGAATTGCTCTTTATAACAGATTTCTAGATGACATACTAATTTTATGGAAGGGAAGTGAGGATGATGCCAAGTCTTTTGTTGAATACTTAAATAGTACCACTACGTTTTTCAAATTTACTAGTAAATGGAACAATAATGAGAGAGAATTTTTGGATATTAAACTGACCAAATCAGAAAATATTTTACATAGCAATATATTTAGGAAGAAGTCTCATAGTAATTCCCTGTTACATTATAATAGTTGCCATCCTCAACATCAAAAAAGAGGAATAGTAAAGGGCCAGATGGTAAGACTTTCTAGACTAGTGAGTGACGATGACACTTGCAATAAGGAAGTGTATACTTTAATTGGCTTCTTTTTAGACAGGGGATACCCATTAAAGTTGTTGTTAAAAAATTAGAAACGAAGTTTTGGGAAAAAGGAGGAGTAAATATCAACCCATTTTAAGGGGTAACAACACAGAAATGGTGGAGAAGGACATCACCTTTGAAGGCAAGGCATTAATTTTGAGGTACAATAGTCAAACGTCTGGTGGTGTTGAAGTGGTGAACAAAATATGGGACACAATATTTAATGAAACTCTGAGGAATGATTTAGGAAGTTTCCCCAAAATAATATACTCAAGGGGGAAGAACATCAAAGAAATCTTGGAAGGAAACAGAATTATATACAAATGTTCCAGGATGTATAAGTGTGGAACTTGTAAATTTTGTAGGTTCATTAATGAAGGACCTTATGTAGTGGTGACTAATTATTTTAAGACTGTTGGGTGACCTGGCAGGTGCAGTTGCAACACACAGAATTTGGTATATATTGCCACCTGTGTTAGCTGCAACGCATTCTATGTGGGCAAAACTGTCCGTAGGTTAAAGGACAGGATTGCAGAACATCTGAGGGCCATCAAAAATCACGACATACATTATGCATTGTATATGCATAGTACACACTGTATGGACTTCAAGAAATGTATTTTCTTTGTGATCGATAGAGTGGGAAGTCTTGAAAGGGGTGGTGATGTCAGGTTGAGGGTGGAATTATTGGAATACAGATGGCAAATAATATTGGATGCTACTACTCCACCAGGCCTGAACGAACACATCTCCTTAAAGCCTGTTTTGAAGGATAGGGCCAATAGAATTTAGTTTCTATAAGTGAACATTAGGTATTTTCTACACATTTGTCTCATCAAGCTGTTTACAATTTCAACATAAATATTTTAAAAACTTTTTTATTAGCATTTTATTTAAATGTTTTTTAAGTGGATTTTTGAGATATATTACTATACATAACAGACAGCATGCTTTTCTAACTATATTTTTTGTCAGGGTATGTATAACATTTTTTCTACTGTGCGTGGACATATTTAGTTGTTTAACTTTTGTAATTATTGTATAATTGCTCAGTAATGTTTTTCATTGGATGATTGAATGATTGGTTGAGTATTTAATGTAAGGTATGGATGCTTTTCACTCACTCTGAAGAAGCCATTTGTTATGGTGAAAGCGCTTAGTTGGAGAATTTGGATGCATTTGGATTAATAGTTTCTGCCTACAGCCTTGGACATGGTTCCATTTGTTTCTTACTACATGTTAAAGATTGCTTGTATAATTTTGTAAAGTTGCTAGAATAAAAATGTATCACCGTGCATTTCACTGGCAAGTCTTGAACCCAGGACCCTATGCACTATAGTCAGAGCAACATACTACTATGCCAAATCATCAGCTTCTTGAAAAATAGGAAGACTGCAACTTAATGACCATCATTTATTGAATTCATTTCTCACTACAGCTCTCAACCTCTTGGCACAAAAAACCTGGGCAAAGCTCACAAGCGGTGGTGGCTAGGGACTTTAGGCTCTTTTTACCCTGTACCCAAGGTGTACAGGGTTTGAGTCTGAGTACCTCTAGCCACCATATGTATTAAATGGGGGCATTTTCGCACAGACATACGCGCGCACACACACACACACACACACACACACACACACACACACACACCCTTCATTTGAACCCCAAAACTCAGTAAAAAAAACAAGTAGTTTGGCATGGTTGGGAGATATGCCCTGGCTTCCCTCAACAAATAGGTCCTGGACCTTCTAAAACAAACCAAGAGACCTTGCACAAGAAAATCTACTTTATGGTGCAGACAGAAGGGGAAAACCCCTCTTCAAGCTCAGATGCCTCTGATCCTTTCATACTTATCAGGAGTTTTAAACAAAGGACTTTCTTAGAAAAATTCATGCTTCAGCAATTTCAGCTTATTTGCCTTTTCAGACCCCCTCTATTCCCCCATCCTCTCATGAAACAGTTCCTGAGAGGGATTATTCATATTAGACCCCTGAGAAAGCCGCCTGTTCCCCCGAGATATCTCAGTTTCATCCCAGAGAAGCTCACCCTCCCACCTTTGAGCCAGCTGCCTCCACAGACATCATATTCCTTACCTAGAAGACAGCTTCTTTTACTGGCCATTACTTCAGCTAGAAGGGTTTCAAAGCTTCAGGCCTTCATGTGTGTGGAACCTTTCATCACTTTCCACAGTGACAGACTCTCTTAGGACCAACCCTTCCTTTATGCCTAAAGTTATTACAGAGATCGCATTAACCCAGACTATCCACGTCTTTCCCAACCCTCATAACAAGGGGGAAGAATCCTTCATATATTGGATGTGCATAGCCAACTGCACCACTACTTGGATAGAACAAAAAATGTCAGGAACTGTGACCATCTTGTTGTGGCCTTTGTTTGTAGTACAATAGGGGAGACCAGTTTCTAAGCAGTCAATCTCCAAATAGATCTCCCACTGTGTCTTGTTTTGCTGCAACCATCATGGAAAGAAACAACAAGACTCCATTAATTCTGAGTTTAGGCCCTTGCCTTTTGGGACTTGTTAGGGGACTTCTGTCTGGGGCAAGAAATTACTGAGGTTGTGGTGCGATCTGACTCCTTTTATAGCCAGACATCTTGATGTCAGTTGGGGCATCTACCAGCTTTAGGAGGAGGAGCAAATGCTGTGGTAGTCATGCCAGCCAAGGGTTTCATTGGCAGGAAATCCCATTAATTATTTTTGCAGCATTAAATACATTTGAGCACCTACATTTATGATTAATGCACACAACTGTACTTTTATTGTACAGGATGTGGCATCAGAAAATTCCTGACTTAAAGAAAAAAGATTAAGACAACAAAATGGCTGCCTGTGGAACCTTTAGAACTGGCTGAAGAAAGGAGGAGAGGAAAAAGACAATGGAGATAGAAAAACTATATTAAACTGAATGCAGTTTCATAGGACAGCAAGAAGAGATAAGGAGGCATATTTAAATGAGTAGTTCAAATAAATGGAAGAGGACAGTAGAATAGGAAAGACAAGTGATTTGTTCAAGATGTTGGTGATTTTAAAAGAAAATTCCAGGTAAAATGAGCATGATAAAAGATAAAGCTGGGAAGGACCAAACAGAAGTGGAATATATCAGGTAATGTGGCAGGAATATACAGAAGAACTATACAAGAAGGACTACAATATAAGACAATAAAGAGCCATCAGACTCAGGTTCGTATAGACTCATTTCATTTTTGAGTCACAATTATAAAGTATTATGTTTGTACTAGCTAAAAGAATGCCACGTGTTGCAGAACTGATAGATTATCGATCAGTGTGATTTTTGTGGAGGGGAGGCAAATATTTGACAAAATTAATAGAACAGTGATGATCTTGAGGGAAGCAGAATGTAAAAAATACCATTGTTGTTGATGGGTCTTGATGCAGAGAAAGCATTTTACAGAGTAAGCTGGGATTTTATGAATAGGGCAGTGAAGTGTTTGCATTCCCTGATACAGTAATGAGGTTAATTACAAGGATATATGAAAGATCAGAGGCAAGAATTAAAGGGGGAGGGTTCCACTCTGCTAAGTTGTGTTTGCTATTTGCTTTTTATTTAGCGCTTATGGCAACGAAAATAAGGTACTCGGAAATTCAAGAATGTAATTGGTATGGTAATCAAGAAAAGTTGGCTTTTATTTGCAGATGATGTTTTATACCTGATAAATCCAGAAAAGGACATTTCAGTGTCACATAAAATTGAGACAGTTTCAATTCTTTTCCGGATATAAAATTAATGAAGGTAATACAAAGGCCATAGATTATGTACCCAGACACAAATTGATTCAGCAATACCCATATTTATGGGGGCACGATAAAATGAAGTATTTAAGAGTGTAGTTGGAAAAAGCTTCTGTTATAGCAGTTAATGATACGTGGGAAGAGACAAAAAAGAGAACACAAAATATTGAGGAACTGGAAGCTCTTGTTTATGGCTATAGATAGTAAGATACAAGCAGTCAAATGTTTTAGTCCCTTTAGTTTTATATACAGGTCAGGCATATTTATATCAACCAGAGGAGTTGTGGATAGTAATTAATAAACAGTGGAAGGAATTGCTCTGGGAGAGGAAGAAGTGTAAGCATTAAGTGGGATAAGTTGATCCTTCCAGTATAACAAGGTGGTTTAGGATTACCTGATTTGAAAGGATGTATTAGAGCTACACAGTTAAAGTTCATATACATAACACAAGCAGAAGGTTATAATTTAGAATGGAAAGGGATGATGAAGTGAGGGAATTCAAAAAATAAGGAGAGCTTGGGATTTTGGATGCAGATCCTTAAGGAGACTAATAACAGCCATACAGAATATTATATTTGTAAAGTAGCAGAAAGTATTCTAATAAGTAAGCCAGCACGAGAATGGAGAAATGAGATTTTGCAAATAGGAATGACTGCAATTAGGGGTATAGAAAATAGGCAAGAGGAGGCTGGAATTTATTGGAGAAAATGATAAAGGAACCAGGGTACTAGGAAATAATTAGAGAAGGAGGGATACTAGAGTGGGATGAGGTCAAGACATCATTTGGACAGAAAACTAGAAACTGCTTTCCCTACCAGGATTGATATCAGATTATACATAAATAAAAAAATGCTAGGGGGATCCTAAACGAAAGACCTGCCCTGTTAGAGGTTTTTAGTTGAATCTAGAAGATAAGCTACTGTTAAAAAGAGATAATTAGTTGGGCATATAAAATATTGCATGATAAATATGAGTGTGAATCAGAGGTAGTTACAAAAGATTTGGAAGAGAGATTGGAAAAGCAATTTACATTTGAACAATAGGACATATGTATGTCTCCTATATATGCAATACTTACCCTTACTCTTACCCTTCTTTTACAGACCAGTTTATCTCCCTTCTCCCTCAACCAGATATCCCCTTAGCTGACTTACTTATTGCAATTAGGTAACTGATCACTAGGTGGCGCCTCTACGCTAGCTTTCTGTTCTTTTATTCTACACCTTTCTCTTCCATATCTCTTTAAATAGGCTTTCTGACCTTTATCATACCCTTCTTGTTCTGTCTCCCCAACTAAGTTCCCAGCTTCTTTTGACTCACTGTTTTCCCTATCTTTTCTGTCCTAAGGCATCTTAAATCATGGTCTATTCCTCCAACATCCTAAATCCATACTCCCTAAGCCTCTTATCTCTCTCCCATACCTCCTAGCTTCAAACTCACCTGCACTCTCCTCACTTTACTGATTGTCTTCCTTGACAAACTACTCCTCAGTGTCTTCCCGCTCCGTTCACCCTGCGGGCTCACTCTGCTCCCCTACCCTGCCCCCAAATTCCACCCGCCCCCAGTACCCCCTGCTTTATTCCTCCAAGACCACACCCCCACAACACTTGCTCCAATCACATTAATCATCTAATTACCAAACCACACCTCCCATTCCTCCTCCTACAAATTACCTCCAACACATTCTTCCCTATACCTGCCTATTTTCCCCACCTGTAATTCTCCTCCCACTTCTTATTCCCACCATGTCCACATCACCCACTCCATACCTATTCCTTTCACTTCTCTTGCTCTTACTTTTTCCTTCTCTCATAACTGCCTATCTCCTAACCTCCTTTGAACAACCATTACACTCCACCTTTCACTTCCCCTCCAAACACACTTCCACACCTCCACTAGCAACCTCTCTAAACTTCCTAAATATCTTATAAAACCCAGCTACCTTCTTCCTAAATATCACAGACTTACACCCATCAAACATACCTATCTAAATATGATAATCCTACCAGGCAATTTTATTAAACACCTTTACCCTAAACACAATAACATACCTTCACTCCCTACTAGATGGAGACATACATCCTAACCCTGGCCCAAACCATATCCCCATCTCTGGAAAATGTAATACTTACACCATTAGCTCCATTGCCCCTTCAAAGCCCAAGAACTCTCTCCTCATAGCACATTTCAATATATACGTAGCATTAACAATAAAATTCCTCACCTCCACCCCCTCTTAGATGTCCACCAATTTGATCTTCTATGCTTATCTGAAACTTGGCTAAAACCTACTGTTAAAGGCAGTGAATTAACCCCTCCGGGTTATAATATCATAAGAAAAGACCGCACTACCAAAAAGGGAGGAGGGGTCGCAATCTTATATAAAACAGAACTACAAGTTAGCACTATAGACCTTAATCCACCTTCAGACAATAGAGCTGAAATACTTATCTCCAAACTTCAAATCAACTCTTGCAAAGCCATAAATGTTATTTGTTTATACTTGCCCCCAGGAAATAACATAAATACCGTTAAAAATATTCTTAACTGGACTTCTTTTAATCACCCACAAGAAACCATAATCCTAGGAGATTTTAACATAGACTGGCAGACCTGTAGTAATGTACACCCCACCACCCATATTAACTTATACGGCTTTTCACAAACTATCATCTCCCCCACCAGAACTAATAAACCCAACAACAAAGAAAGTACCCTGGACTGGATACTTACTAATAATCCTCATCAAACGTACAAAGTAGGAACCCTCCCTGATGACTTAAGTGACCACACCCTCACCTATATTATTAGATATAAAACTAACCTAGCTTACCCTAACACTGTCAGATGTGTACGCAACAGTAAGAAATTTAATCCTGAACTCTTCCAGACAAAACTGTTCCAATGTAACTTGTCACCACTAAAATCTCTCCCACTAGGTAAAGCAGTAACCTATTTCAGTACCACATTCTTAGCCATCCTGAACCACCATGCCCCAGCACGCTCTGTTAGATGTAAAACTAAACCAGCCCCCTGGCTCTCTAATGACACTAGGCAAAAAATTCTTCTGAGAAACAAATCCTGGACAAAATGGCGAACTACTAAGAATCCATTAGATCACCAAACCTTTAAGCAACTTAGAAACAGTACTAAAAAAGCCATCGTACTAGACAAAAAAAACTTCTACCACCAAGCACAGCAAACTTATCATAATAAACCACAAAAGTTTTGGAACTGCATTAACAAACTTCTCTACCCAGGACAATCCATCACTCCCAACCCACTAGGCTCCAACCCCGACAATCCCACTCACACTGCCAATGCCTTTAATTCCTTCTTTACCAATGCTATCCAGTCTCTTGCCAGCCACCTATCTCCTGACACCTCTAATATTCCCACTTCATCTTCAATCACTCCCCCTTCATTTCAGTTACAACCTGTCTCTACTTCCATTATATGCTCCCTTCTCCTAAAACTAAAATCTACCACCCCCTCAGCTGACCAACATCCAGCAGAATACCTTCAAAAAGGTGCTAAAGCCATTGCCTACCCCATATCCATTCTGATCAATAGAACAATAAATGAAGGAAATATCCCATCCATCTGGAAAATCTCTCACATTATTCCATTACACAAAAGTGGTAATTCTTCTGACTTCTCTAACTAACGTCCTATAGCTCTGCTATCTCCTTTGGCAAAAATCATGGAAAAGTGTATCCATAAGCAACTGCTTAATCACCTTCTCCAAAACGACTTACTTGCCAACTGTCAACACTACTTTAGACCATATCACAGTACCACCACTGCCCTGTTATCATTCACAGATTGTATTAGCAAAAACCGTAACAAAAGTATATTCTTTCCTCTGCAGTATTCCTTGATTTATCAAAAGCTTTTGACATGGTTAATCACCAACTCCTCCTACATATAATGAAATCTCTCTCACTTATTCCCTTAGCCATTAATTGGTTCAAATCTTACCTTGAAAACAGACAGCAGGCAGTACTCTGGCACAACAATCTTTCTAATCTCCTTCCCATCTCCCTTGGTGTCCCTCAGGGCTCCATATTAGGTCTGTTGCTATTTTCCATTTACATTAATGATCTTCAGTTAGCAATTCCACATACTACATGCATTCAATATGCGGATGACTCTACTATCATCTGCTCAGCTACTTCTCAAACTGAATTACAAACCCTTACCCAGATAGCATTTAATACTGTTGAACAATGGTTCACACACCATTGCCTCCTCCTAAACCCCAAAAAAACTAAAATGTACAGAATTTGAATCTATATTCTGACTCACTTTTAAGTTGATTTAAGCACATAACAAGTGTATTTTCATTTACTACTATCTTGAAGTGAACAGCTTGATTATTACCTTTATTGCTTGACCAATTGTTCTATTAGGGGCGTTGTTTAATTAATAAGTATATTTAATTGAAGTGCATTTGAACGAAGCTTTCAGTACTCTGAAGATGCCCATATTTTTGACGGGTGAAAGCGCTTAGTACGTGTGTGTCTTGCTCCGTTTATTTATTTATTTTTTTTCTGATTGTGGATCATTTATTTCAATAAACTTAGTCCTGCGTGGCAACTGTATAGCCTTCTTTTGATTTACTAGTTGCTGTTTTTTCTTCGTTTTTGGTCCAAATTGTTTTGAAGGCTTTTCAGTGTCTTGGCTGGACTAGTTTTATTAGTAATGGAGCAACTTTTACAACAGCATTTGGAGATTACACAACGCCTCATTTCTATTTTGCAAGAACAAGGAACTAGATTACCTAATGGTATGAATGTTTCACTTTCGGAAACACAGGAACAACTTTTTACATTGCATTCCACACCGGGTGCTAGTCCCAACCCTCCGTCGGCTAGCAATGGTTCGGCGGGTTCCATTGGAGGAGGAACGAATACTGGAAACACAGGAAATACCAGGCTTGGCATTCCACCTTCGAATGCCGCTATGAACACTAGGGACAGTTGTAAGGGAAATTCTGCACACAAACGTTGTACGGACATCAAGGATTTATTACTAGCACCTAGTTTTTCAACGGTAATCAAAACTAATAACAAAGACATGGAGAATCTAATTAAACAATTATCGGAATTTGAAAAGGTACTCAAATCTTTTAAATCTTTGCAGATGGACAATGTTTTTCTTGAAAGATCGTTGGAATTGGAACAAGTGCCAAAGGGGTTACGTTTATTTAAATTACCTTTTGGTTTTGAACAAGATACTGAACTTTTTGATGATTTGTTGAAACTGTTTGACAGAACAGGTATGGACTTAATGAGACTGATTATACATAACAACAACATAAAACTTGGTAAATTAAATGTAATATTAACCAATTTAGATAAAAGTACACGCAATGATCTGCTATTTGAATTTAATAAACATCGTTTAGATAATATAATTAATGATATGGATAGGTTTATTAATAAGGGGTTAGAAATTTAAGAATAAAAAACTTTTAAGGGACAGTAACGACTATGCTAATAAAAAGGCATATACGCACTTTAAAGAATTTAAATATAGTAAGCGTTTAATAGAGTCTCAAATTGACACTTTCGACCCCCTAGAGAGACATAATAATACAGAAGGATATAATACAGAAGGGTACAACAGACATAATCACAATACAAGAAATATGCATGCAAAGACATATAATGATGATGACAGGGTTTTTTTTAGAGGAACCAGTTTTGAGGCGGTCGGAACGGCTACGCGACCGTTATCAAGGTCAGCAACGCCTGCAGAACCTGTACAAAAATGCACCAGCATACAGGATGAATTCACACTATTAAATGAAAGTCATTATTGTTGTGGTTTGCTTACACCATTTTTAGATAATAAGACCAATGAGCTAACTGAAGTAGTATGTGATAGGGATTATTTTAATGTTACTGAATTTTGTGATGGTACGATTATTGATTTCAGCACTGTTCACACCACTGATGGTGACAGTATTAGTGCTCAACAAAGAGATTGCTGTAGATGGTGGGTTCACAGTATACAATTTTACGGATACTGATTTCTGTTCTAATTATGTTACACTTTTTAAAAAAGGTTTTACATATGTTCCTAATTTTAAACACGACATAGGAAAATTTTTAATTAATTTGAAGCTGTATACGAGACTATTGAATTTAAATATGTTTTTTGCCAACATCAATAATAGAATTGAACCCGATTCTAGCAGTTTTAGATTAAAATGAGCAAGTACTTTCATACCCCCGCAGAACCCTATGATCCATTTATTTGAAATGTTATGTGAAGCACAAATTCGAAGAGTTCTTAAAAAATCAACTTTAATGGATGACAGTTTAACAACAGCTGAAAGATTTTGTTTAAAAGAGTTGACAACTACTGATAAATACAGAGTTATGAAACCAGACAAGGGTGGTGGTGTGGTGGTGATGTCTAAGATAGATTATTTAAATAAAATGACTAACATGTTAAGTGATTGTGAAACTTACGAAAAGGTGTTGAAATATGAAATGTGTAGGGCCTACACTAAGGTGTATTGGCAACTTTATGAATTTTTATTGGATGGTATGATTGACAAGGATGAATATGAATACTTAATGGTTGAGTTTCCCATCTCCCCATCCATTTTTGGTATTCCCAAAATTCATAAAAATACTAACAATCCACCTTTTAGGCCTATTGTCTCAGCTAAAGGCTCAAAAATGGAAGCTGTGGCTCGTTTTATAGACTTTAATTGTAAGGACACCTTAATACAGTTACCACACATCCTTAAAGATTCCTGGCACTGCCTTGATGTTATTAGAGAACATGCAGCTGTTATAAACCAGGACACCATTATGGTTACGATAGATATCGTTAATTTATTTTCAGTTATACCACATCGATTGGGGCTAGAAATGTTTGAAGCTAGTTTGTCCAATTTTAGTGATATGCATACAATCAAACGCAAATTAATGACTGAGTTAATGGAAATGGTCTTAGAAAATAATTACATTTTAATGGATGGTGAATATTTCAGACAACGTACAGATGTAGCTATGGGTGCCAGATGTGCACCCATATATGCCAATTTAGTGCTAGCTGAATGGGAGACTCAATGCATTTTTACTTCCAGGTTTTGGCCTAATATAGTACTTTATTGCAGGTACCTGGATGATATACTCATTTTCTGGAAAGGTAACAGAGGAAATATCAGATTTTATATTATTTCTTGAAACTACATCTACCTTTCTGACTTTTACAAATAAAGTATATGACAATGATTATGAGTATTTAGATATCTCATTTCATATAAATGAGGATGGCATAGAATCAAATATATTTAGGAAGAAAACTTATTCAAATTCTTTCCTACACTATGGTAGTTGCCACCCTCATTTTCAAAAAAGGAACCTGGTTAAAGGACAGATGGTCAGGTTATCCCGTATTATAAGTGACGACACAAAATGTTCCATTGAAATAGACAAACTTATGGATATGTTTATGGACAGAGGTTACCCTCAGAAATTACTCAATAAAGTGAGGAATGAGATACTGGTTAAAAGGAACCTTTTATACAAACCCCCAATCATTAAATTTGGACAAGAAAATGCCTCATCGAAAACAACTAATATTAAAATTACGAACAAAAAGGATGCATTCATATTACCCTAGAATGAAGCCTCTTTTTCAATAGTTAATATACTACACGAGACATGGGCTAGTGTGTTTAACAAGGTGGAGTTTATTAATATTTTAGGTAACCATCCTAAGATCACTTACAGCAGAGGCAAGAATCTAAAAGAATATTTGGAGAGTAACAATAATAATCAGTTGTACAAAATGTCCAAAATGAGTAAATGCGGTCTCTGTAGGATTTGCAAATACGTGAATGATGGCCCTTATGCAGTGGTACAGAATTATGGCATATCTATCAAATATCCAGGTTACTGTAATTGTAACACAAAAATGGTGGTATATCTGGCTACTTGCATATCTTGTCCTGCATATTATATAGGAAAAACTATTAGGAAGCTTAGAGATCGTATTATGGAGCACAACAGAGATATAAAAAACAAAAAAATGATGAACTCTTTATGTACACATAGCCTTAAATGTAAAGATTTTAAGATATTTTTATTTTTTGTTATTGATAGGATTCCTTATAACATTAACAAGGGGAGGGGATGATAGGAATTTACTTGAAGCTAAAGAGTGCTTATGGCAGTTGAGACTTAATGCCAGTAATGCACCAGGCATTAATGAACATATTTCAATTTCAAGTATTTTGAAATACAAGTCATACTGTATTTAATGTAATTTTAAACATTTCCTTTTATATAAATGATTATCATTTCTATACAGAATATATATATTTCATTGTTTATTTATTATATTGCATATTCATTATTTAATTTTTTATAGTATTTTTAACAATGTATTATATTTATGATATATTTATGATTACTCTTCATTTACTTTGATTATGTAAATGATGTTACTTATCGATTTTATTTATTGATTTTAACTAATAGAGGATTTTATTTTAAAAGTTTATTATTCTGTACAGAATTTGAATCTACATTCTGACTCACTTTTAAGTTGATTTAAGCACATAACAAGTGTATTTTCATATACTACTATCTTGAAGTGAACAGCTTGATTATTACCTTTATTGCTTGACCAATTGTTCTATTAGGGGCGTTGTTTAATTAATAAGTATATTTAATTGAAGTGCATTTGAACGAAGCTTTCAGTACTCTGAAGATGCCCATATTTTTGACGGGTGAAAGCGCTTAGTACGTGTGTGTCTTGCTCCATTTATTTTTTTTCTGATTGTGGATAATTTATTTCAATAAACTTAGTCCTGCGTGGCAACTGTATAGCCTTCTTTTGATTTACTAAAATGCTAATCTTCTCACCAACCCGTAAGTCCACACCCACACATTTCACACTCACATCTAACAATGGTACTCTTATTTCTCCCGACCCAACTACTAAACGCCTAGGAATAACAATTGACAATAACCTCAACTTTGACATGCATAATAACAATACTATAAAAACAGTCAACAAGAAACTTGGATCCCTCTATAGAATCAAACCCTTTCTTACACCAGTAGCTAGGGCTGCTATAGCTAGAACTGGCTTAATCTCTACTCTACTCTATGCCTCACCCAGTTATACAAATCTTTCTTAAAACAACCTCAACAAACTAGCAGTATCCTGTAACAATATTGCCAGATTTGCTACTGCCTCTCCTTTCAGAACTCATCACTGCCTTAATCTAAAACAACTTGGCTGGCTAGAGTTTCTACACCATCTACAATTTCTCCAGCTTACTATAGCCCACAAAACCCTCTTATCAACCCTCAAATACTCCAACACTCTCAAGTCTCTTCACCCCCTACAGTAATCATCCAACAAACTTCTTTTTAACACTTGCAGATCCAACAACTCAGCACGTGATACCCTGTTCTCTAATACTGTTGGAAAGCTATGGAATTTACTACCTACTGATCTCACTTCTCTGTCTTCTCTTACACTATTTAAAAAGAAACTCAAATTATATCTCATACACACTGGTTATGTTCCTGTACTAATCCAGACTAATTTTCCTATGTCTCATTAATAACAACCATTCATCTTTATGTATGTATACCTCCTTACGGTCCTTGCGAAGTGCAGTTGTAGTTCGTATTATTATAAGAATGTTTATCTATTGCTAGTATTGAAGTTAGTATTGTTATAAGAATGTTTATCTATTGCTATTGCAAAAAAAAAAAAAAGTTTTTCTTTTTTGTTTTATTTCCTAACTGCTACTACTTTCTATATTTCACTTTGTATGTATCTTTACTGTACTTCTTTTTACATTGTATTTTTGCATATGTCTTGGAGCTTTTCTCCCCGGGCCTCTACTGAAAATGGACATATATCCAGTTAGACTAGCTCGGTCAACAAATGTAAAATAAATAAATAAATAAAATAAACAAAGTCCAGGTTTAGAATTTTTCTTGGAAGTGTTTGTATAGACATTTTCATACCCCAAGCAAACTTCAAATAATTTTTTCCTCAGGTAGATAGCAAATGTTGGAGGTGTGATGAGGAAGAAAGAGGTAGCTGGGACATTTATTTTAGGGGTGTAATGAGTTGACAGATTCTAAAACTTCCCTACAAAGTAATCTATCAGAAATATTGGATGAGCAAATGGGTATAACTCAGGAAATGATTCTTTTGAGCTGAGACAAAGTATCTGGATTGCCTAGACATAGTAAGGTTTTGTTAAGTTTAATTCTGTTGGCTGCCAAAAAATAATTACTGGAAAATGGAAATCAAAGCCTAAACCAATTGTTTACGTGTTGAATACTGTAAAAGATAAAATAACTTGAAGAGAGATCTTTAGAAAAAAACAGGAGGAGTGAATTACATAGAAATAAATGGAAATTGTGAGAACAGTGTATGCAGAATACAATACAGTTATTTACGAAAAAGCAATGGAAAAACATTTGTATGGCTCCCACATATGCAACAAAGTCCAGAAGGTTTAGGATTTTTACTTAGAAGTGTTTGAATATATAATAAAATGAAACCCAGAACTGCCACCTCAACTCTTGAACCCCTTTCCACTCTATACCCAGTCCTTTTGTGCAACTGTCACCAAAATTCCTCACCTGTGATACCGAGAGCCAGCACTTTAACCTGCAGAGTAACTAAAAATTGAGGGTCTCTTACCTTTATTACTTGTTATGCAACACCACATAAATATCACTTAACAAAATGTTAATAAATTGATGTCCAAGAGTGAGAATTTACAGTTCTCTTAGAACATGTTTGTTTTATGAAGTCCATCCTGTGATGACTTGTCAACCTTCCAAATCACTGTATGGTATACCATACCACAATATACAGTACATTTTTCAAACCATTCCTAACACAGTGATGACGTTGTGGCATTTAGATTTCCTGTTCTTCTACATCTTCATTTTCTGATTCATCTGTCTTTTGACCAACATTCCTTTCTTGCAGTATTTTCAAGGTTTCTCACTAAGAGAATTCAGAGCATGAATACCCTGACCTGTACTGATCACCTATAAGTTCTTTGCATTTATTCTACAGGTTGCTGAGAGGGGACCTTTGCCTGGCTTACAGGGCTTTCTCAGACCCAGGATAATGGATCTGTTGCAGATGCACAAAATAAACATCAACAGAAACAGTAGAATTAGTGATCTGAACTTCACTAGTGACATTAACAGAATGTGCTGGAGAGGCAGGTATGTATTCCAAAGGTCCCCACAATGTGGAGAAGTCTCCCCATCCATGTAAAACAAAGTTCATCCCCGACCCTATTCAAACAAAACCTTGACAAATGGATGGTAAATTGTAAATTTGCCACTGGTCTGGTCCCTCTGTCCCTTATGGACAGAGATCATCAGTAAGAAAAGCATTATCCTACCCCCCCTTTACAAATCCTTAATTACGTCCCTACTACATGCCCACCTGACCCCCAGTATAGACTCCCATGATACTCCAGACCCAAATAGTTTTGGAGGTGTGGCTATGTTTGCAAGGACCCTGGTGGTTGTTAGGTTCATATGCTGTTGGTAGGCTATGATAATGCATGGCCCTTGTGTAAACAGTCTACTTTTATTTTTAAAGAGGAAAAGACCTGTCCCTTTTGCTGTCATCTACAGAACTTGTGCTCCCAGACTCCTCCGTAAAGGAAGAAGATCAATACTTCCTTCATTCCTCTGAGTAACTTGTTTATATTTTGTAGTTTTTTCTGTGTTTTGTTCTGGTTCTAAAATTGTTTTTAGTACCCATCAGAAAGATTGTCATAACTGCGAAGTATTGCAACTTTAGTTTTAAAGTTTGCACTTTTCAGGTCTGCAAAAACTGACAAGAAATAGTTTCTTTTTTGCCTTGCCTGTATTGAGTATTTTGCCTCGTCTGTATTAAATAATCATTTTCCATGAAAACTGTTGTTGCCACTCATTGGTCTTTAGGCTTTTATGCCACTTTTTTGATAACATTTTTTTTCCTTCAGCTGATAGAGGTGTTGCTTTACTTCTGTACATCGGGACTGTTTCCATATTAAAACTGGCTGCATATACCCTGTGGGCTGTGTTTGTCAGAAAATCTCTCTCTCCAGTCTCTGCAGTAATATGAAGCTGCATAAGTTTGGTAACTATCTTGTACACTCCGTTTTCTCCAATATGGCACAAAACTGAAGATTATCTCTCCTTCCTCTGTCTTCTAATTCAGTAAGCTTCAGACAGACTTCTTCCTGATTGGCTTGCCATTCTTCCCTTCAGCTCTTTTTCAGATTTTTGCATCTTTACCATTTCATCAGACTGTGTGTTTAGTGTCTTCTTAAGTAGGTCTAACCATTATGTATTTGTATATTCTTCTGGAGATCTACTCATTTTGAATAGCTCTGAGTGCATTTGAGCTGTTTTTTCCTCCAGCTTGCCAGAAGCCATAATGCACAAGTGGACTTCTGTCCTGGCACAATGATCCTGTGCTTCTGTTTTATTGTTGTTGTTATTATTATTATTATTACTTATGTGTCCTCACATGTTTCTTGGGAAGCATTCACTGCACTGACTTAAATTTATCTACCAAAAAATCAAATTTCAAGCTGGATACTGGCTTTTTAGTAGCTCCAGTGCAAGGAGAGCTGAATTGTTGCATGCTAATTGGTTAGCCACCATACCCGGATGTCTCTGGGTCTCTTGGAGCTTTGAGAAAAATTATTAACCACTGAGCCACAGTACTGCCCGTGTTTGAATATACAAACTGGGCAGTTCAGAAGAAAATCAGAAGGTACTGTTTCATTAGGAAGAGTGATGATGGGAGCTTGTCAATAGCCTTTCTAAAAAGTTAGAAACACAGTAGTTCAGTGAATGAATTCAAGAATGCATTGGACCACAGTAAATACTGTTGTAATGAGAACATTAGGAGTGGAGAAGATATAAACTTTTGAAGTATGAAGGGCCTATGGGTTACTGTACAAATATTGGGCTTGTGTGAGTGAGTCAAGTAGTTCTTATTCACCATTATGCTCTATATTTTTATTTAGTTCACATTCTTTTTTTTTGCTTTTATACATTATTAAAATTAGTTGCACTTTGTTGCAGTTTTGAATTAGTTTGTCCCATTAGTTTATATAGATTGGTTTACTTGTTTATACAGTGCAATGAAAAAGTATTTGCCCCCTTCCTGATTTCTTATTTCTTTGCATGTCTGTCACAATTAAATGTCTCAGATCAGCAAACGAATTTAAATATTAGACAAAGATAAGTAACCCAAAAAGTGGTGCAATGGTGCAAAAAGAAAAAAACAAAAAAAGCACCACCAGGGTTTCCGGACTCCACACAGTTTTATTGACACAAATAGTTAAGCGCTTTCATCAATCCAGTTGACTTTTTTGGAGAAATGGGAAGAAACAACAGCACTGGCAGTCTACAAATTAAACATGTCTTGATTGTCAAATAAAGTAGCTGAAACTAAAAGGAAGAGTTTTTGGTCAAGATTTTCCTTTGTCACTCTTATCACAAACATCTGTAATATTCAGTGTTTCCAATAATTCCAAATCACTAAGGCTTCCACTTTATACCTCACCACCTTATTCAGCAGGTGGTGCTGTTGTGTTTCCTGCTAGAGGCATGTCTGAGAACATAGTGGCTTCTTTTTACAGGCCTTTACCTGTCAGTAATGAGAAACGTATGCCTGTTTTTGCTTTACAAACTGAAATAATGATTGTGGATATTGTACTTCTGTCTTTTCACAGTACTGAGGTATTTTGTTTGTGTCTTTTGGCTTTTCCCGGTTAGGGGTCGCCACAGCGGAACTCCAGTCCACTAATGATTGGTAGTTGATTTTTACGTGCCGAGTTACCAGCCCTGACGCACAACCTTCAATGAAGGTACGCCCATTCACGCATGTCTCCACGCAGAAGATGCTCTAACTGAGAATTGAACCGGACAGCATCTTACTGTGAGGCGACAATGCTACCGCAGCACCACCACCGCAGGTGTTCACAGTACTGAGGTATAAAGTGTTTAATTTGCAGACTGACAGTGCTGTTGTTTCCTCCCTACAACTGGTCCTCCCATTTGTCCTGCTTTTTTTGCTTTTCGTTTATTTACTGGTGATGTAACATTCGGGTATTATGCTGTTAGTGCTTCCAACAGGCTGCTTTTTCAGGGCAAGGCTGAGGCTTTAGTGAACTGCCAAAGTCAGCATGCTGTGGTGTAGCACTTCTCCAAAAAACAGTCAACTGGATTGATGAAAGCGCTTAACTATTTGTGTCAATAAAATTGTGTGGATTCCAAAAACCCTGGTAGTGCATTTTTTGGTTTATTAGACAAAGATAACCCAAGTAAACATAAAGTGCAGTTTTTAAGTGATGATTTTATTTATTAAGGAAAAAACTATCCAAACCTACATGGTCCTATGTAAAAAAAGTAATTGCCCCCTAAACCTACTAACTGGTTGTGCCACCCTTAGCAGCAACAACTTCAAGCATTTGCGATAACACGCAATGAGTCTTTCACATTGCTGTTGAGGAATTTTGGCCCACTCTTCTTTGCAGAATTGTTTTAATTCAGCCATATTGGAGGGTTTCCGAGCATGAACAGCCTTTTTAAGGTCATGCCACAGCATCTCAGTTGGATTCAAGTCTGGACTTTGACTAGGCCACTCCAAAACCTTAATTTTGTTTTTTTAAGCCATTCAGAGGTGGACTTGCTGGTGTGTTTTGGATCATTCTCCTGCTGCAGAACCCAAGTGCACTTCAGTTTGAGGTCACGAGCTGACGGCCGGACATTCCTTCAGGATTTTTTGGTAGAGAGCAGAATTCATGGTTCCATCAATCTCACAGCAAGTCATCCAGGTCCAGAAGCAGCAAAGCAGCCCCAGACCATCACACTGCCGCCAACATGTTTGACTGTTGGCATGATGTTCTTTTTCTAAAATGCTGTGTTACTTTTATGCCAGATGTAACAGAACACGCACCTCCTAAAAAGTTCAACTTTTGTTTCGTCAGTTCACAGAATATTTTCCTAAAAGTTTTGGGGATCATCAAGATGTTTTTTGGCATAAATGAGATGAGCCTTTATGTTCTTTTTGGTCAGCAGTGTTTTTCGCCTTGGAACTCTGCCATGCATGCCATTTTTGCACAGTCTCTTTCTTATGGTTGCGTCATGAACACTGACCTTAACTGAGGCAAGTGAGGCCTGCAGTTCTCGATGTTGTTCTGGGTTCTTTTGTGACCTCTTGGATAAGTCGTTGCTGTGCTCTTGGAGTAATTTTTGTAGGCTGGCCACTCCTGGGAAGGTTCACCACTGTTCCATGTTTTCTCCCTTTATGGATAATGGCTCTCACCTTGGTTTGCTGGAGTCCCAAAGCTTTAGAAATGGCTTTGTAACCTTTTCAAGACTGATAGATGTCAGTTACTTTGTTTCTCATCTCTTCCGGAATTTCTTTAGATCACAGCATGATGTCTTCCTTTTTGAAATCTTTTGGCCTACTTCACTTTTTGTCTGACAGGTTCTGTTTGTGATTACTTGATTCAACAGGTCTTTCAGTAATCAGGCCTGGTTGTGGCTAGTGAAATTGAACTCTGTGTTCCCAAAAATGTGATTAACCACAGTTACTTCATAATTTAACAAGGGGGCAATTACTTTTTCACATAGGATCTTGTAGGTTTGGATAGTTTTTTTTCCTTAATAAATAAAATCATCACTTAAAAACTAAACTGCATTTTGTGTTTACTTGGGTTATCTTTGTCTAATATTTAAATTTGTTTGCTGATCTGAGACATTTAAGCGTGACAAACATGCAAAGAAATAAGAAATCAGGAAGGGGGCAAATACTATTTCATTGCACTGTATATATTTTTACATAGTGCATCTTTTTGCCCCGAAAAAATATAAAACTAACATTTCTTGCCAAACATTTTAAGTCCGTAGATTTATTTGAGTGCTTTTATTTTAACCTTGGTCCCATTCCATTTTCAGCAGCCAGTCAGCACATTGGTGGTGTATTACTGCCTCAGTTGGAGCCAAACACACTGAACTGGGAAGTGTTACCTTATAAATATATCTGATTGTGCCTGGGCATAGGTTCCATCATGACAATGTAATATTTCCTTCCACTGACTCTCTTTAAGTCAGGAACAAGACCAAAAATCAGGATGTGCCATGGCTGTAGCAGTTGTTGAACTGAGTGGAAAGTGAGGTAAAGTTAGATCAGCAGTGATTGGCGTACTGTGCTAATCAAGTCATTGGGACCTTACCTGTTGAAAAGTGCTACGTGTAATGCAAGACTTTAATGGAATTGCTTAACTTTCCAAGTATTTGTAGCTTCATCATGAGGATATTTAGTGGAGTGTTAACACAAGTGCTTCTGCTCATGTTAATGCTGTCAGTTGCAGATGCAGAAACTAGAAAAATAAATGGAAGATGATAAACAGTTTGTGGTTTAGAACTCAATATAACTTTGTCCTACACTAATAGTCTTCCTTTTTGTTGTAGACGGTTATTTTAATGAAGATGCCAAGTTTAACCTGTGTTACTGTGAGTCGTGCCATAAATTACGGGGTGATGAGGCATATTACAAGCGTGGAGACCCACCACGGGATTATGCTGTCCCCTTTGGCTGGTGCAGGTTTGCTCTCAGGTATGCAGTATTGTTGATTATTCACTGATTTACACATTACAACTTCTACTTCTTGAAATAAATCCTTCATTTTGAGACCTTAACTCTGAACCTTTGCTACAAAGGTCTGCTATAAGCTGATGACATACATTGCCTTGAAATTGAACAAAGAAATGAGAGCATCAGTAATGAAAATAAAAAAAAAAATTATCAGCTCCAGTAACGATGAAAGCATCTGTCTTCATAAGACTTCCTCAGATCTTTCTGTAGCTCCTAGTTTTACAAATCCAGGAGTACTGGCTCCCATCTTTAGGCTGTCAATCAGCACATACTTTGGTTTGCAAATGAAAGTTTTAAAATTTGAAAAATATTGTAAATCATTTCATTCAATCTTTTATCAGACTTGTCACCCTGTATAGGGCCGAATTCTTTGAAATGAGGTTGAATGACCAGTATCATACCTCTCAACTCTACATATTTTCACGGAATGTGCAGATTTTTGCCTCATTTTTTGGTCTATTTTTCATAAACTTGTGGTTTTCTGTCAAATCATTGAGGTCAGAAAATAATGACAGACATTTGAGTTTCAGGTTTCGCACCCTTCAGAAAATTCATGCTAGTACAAAACCTGTTGATTTGATGTCAGTCTTCATTTAATACTTGACTGTGGGTTCGGTTCTGTATCTTGGAACCGACTCTGCCGTTATTCCAGCTCTTGCCCTCCAAAACTCTCAAGCTAAGCTTTACCCATAATGCTCCTCACAGGATTACCCCAGACCTCACTTGCCACTTTCAGTGCCAGATATATCTATCAAAACAGCTCTTGAGAAACCTATTTCTATTTTGTTGTAAGTTAAATTTCTCTTTTAATCACTTATTTAATTACTTCTTTAATTACTTCTTTCTCCTTTTATTATACCCAGCTCCTCCTTTCTTGCTTTTGTTCCATGACACAAGTGGTGTATTTTCTTGTACATACCATCGTTGGTATTTTTTTTTCTTCTGTCTTACCGTTAAGGGTAATTCTTTGTACCATCTTTAGTACTTTTCTTTTTCTTCCTTTCCTTCTTTACCATTGGATAATCTTTTGTACCATTGTTGGTACGACTTTCCTGTAAAAAAAAAAAAAAAAAAAACACTAAACTTTAGTCTATAACTTCTTAATCTTCTTTCCGCCTTCCCATCTTGTTTGTGTGTTGCTGGAAATGGCTGAGAAAAACAAGGGGACTTCTGGCTTCAAAAGTTACCAGAAGTGTAAGTGTAAGCTACCTCATTCAGACAGACACTCCTTGTGTGTGTATTGCTTGGGCCTGGTGCACCTTCAGGAAGACTGTGCCATATGTCATGGCTTCAGTCACTGGACCCTTGTTAAGTAAAAAAACCCAAGCTTATTCTAAAAGGTCTTATTAAAACTGCTTTTGACGAGGCCGTATCTGGTTTGCCAAAGTCAAAAACGGACATTAGCTCTCCTCCTCCTTCATCTTCTTCCTCATCTAAACATTCAAAGAACAGGAGCAGCTTGGTGCTGACAGTATCTTTGGCACCATTATCTAAGTTGCCTAAGGTTTCCCCGGTTCCAGCAGTTTCATCAGAACCGATTGGTGGAAAGACTTCGCCTTCGGTGCAGTCAGTGCTTACGTCTGCACCAGCAGCTTCAGCATAGACTACTACTACTGTTTCGGAGCAGACATCTCCAGAACCATAAGAATTTCTCTTTAAAGATATGCCTTGTACCAGGTATTCTCCCTTATTGGACCCATTTGTGTACCAACCTCAGAGTCCCTTCTTGGAGAAACCCAGATCCCCGTCGGTCTCTGTTCCATTCCACCAAGAGCCTTCTGGAATCTGATATTTTGTGGCTGGTGGATCAGCTCTTGGTGGTGAGGGGATTGTCCACTTCTGCACTTCTTAGCTTTTCTAGCTCTGGAACCTTACCTCTTTTTACTCCAGTGATTGTTCATCCTTTGACTCCAGCTGAGTTTTCAGAGTTCCCGGTGCTAATAATCCTGGTTTTGACTGTCTCGGTGCCAGTCCTAATTACTTTTCTGGCAGCAAAAACAACCTTGAGCTTTTTGGTTCTGTCAGAACTGGAAATCTCCTGGGGTGACAGCTTCGCTGCCAGTTCCATGGGGCATGGTTCCACTCTAGTGATGTCTGAGCTGTCCATGCTCCTCGGGGCATTGGCGCACATTAACTCAACATTGGCTTTGGCTTCGGAGACAGCCGCCTTGCTGCAGGATGGGAGTCTTATTTCGGTTCCTTGCTCGCATTCCTGAATGAGGGGGTGCTATCTCCCAAGCAATGGAGAGGGCATTGTCCACTGCAGGCAGTTGTTGGACCAACAGCCTTGCCCTTCCGCTCGCCAGAGCTTCCTCCAGCATCTACTCTGGGACAGTGGGTGCTGAAGGCTCAGGATCCAGCCATTGTGGTCATGTCCTCTTCAGATACTTCTCCTGCCCATCCCACTGAGAAAGTACCCCTGAAGAGGAAGTGCAAGAGGAAGCACTTAGACTCCCCTGAAGAGTCTTTCACTGAAGATACCAATTTCGATGAAGAGGAAGGTTCCCCAGGGCCCCATGGAAGATATCTCCTTGGGAGATATTATGGAGATCCTGAAAGAGAGGGGTGGCTGGACTTCCCTTCAGCCTTCCTCAGAGGAATCTGTATACTTAGAGGCTTTCTGTGCCTGACCCTCTACTTCCTGGATCCCTCCGCCCACTGATAATCTGATTAAATTGATTGCACAGCAGGCGTGGAAGATACCTGATTCTGTCTAGCCAATCCCAAAGAGACCAGACTGTATTTTGTCAGCTCTTCAGGATCAGCAGCAGTGGGCGAAAGGAATACCAGTAGATGCCATGGTGGTTGTGGCAGTCACCAAAAAGGAACTTGTTGATGAAAATCCTGCTGTCCATCCTTCTAATAAAGAGTCTAGGATGATGGATAGATTTGGGAAGCATGTATAAGCTTCATCGACCTTCGCATTAAGGTCCTTGAATTATATGGCATATTTCACAAGACTTCAGCGAGATCTGATAAAAGAACTATCAGATACTCTGACAGGAGCAGTGGCTGAAGGGGCTAGAGAAAAGGTAATTTCTCAGCTGGCAACCCTAGATTCTGTTTGCAATTTGTCCATTAAGCTGATTGCACACGCAACCGAAAGCATAGAAACTTTGATGCTCAGACCCCCATACAGAGACCCTTCTGTGTCTTGAGACTTGAATCTCGTACTTTAGTCAGTAATTAGTTCCCCTTTTGAACCTTCTGCAAACTTGTAATCTGAAGTTTTTATCTTGTAAAATGCTGTTCCTGATAGCTATTATTTCCACAAGGAGGATATCTGAGCTACAGGCCGTGTATTGCAAGCCTCCATACCTTATGTTCCATAAAGACAGGATTCCCTTGCAAAAAAATCCTTCCCTTCTGCCAAAGATAGTGTCCAAAGCCAATATCAACCAGACTATTCAACTTCCAGTTTTCTACCCCAACTTGTCAAACAAGGGTGAATATTGTCTGCATTTAATAGATGTGCTTAGACAATTGTGTTTTTACTTTTACAGAGCAAAAGAAGTCAGAAAATCGGACCAGTTGTTTCGTTTCCTTCTCTTCTGCTACTGTAGGAAAACCTGTTTTTAAAGTTACTCTATCTAAAAGACTGTGTAACTTTCATTTATAACAGAAAGAAAGTGCAACTACCGGGACCTGTTAAAGCACATTCAACAAGGGCAGTAGCCACTTCTGCGGTCTTTCATTCCAGAGCTTTTATTGATATTTGTGCAGCGGCTACCTGGGCATCCCCTCAGACCTTTGTTACTCATTACAAGCTGGATCTGGTCTCTAGGGGACAAGCGTCATTGATGGTGCTCAGGAATATTCTTCCATGAGACCTCCCTGGGTTTAGGTAGCTGGGGACTCTGTCCCACAGTCAAGGATTATGTGAAGATTGACAACATCAGATAAAGAAGTTATGTCTTACCATAACATTCCATCTGTGTTGTCGATCTTCACTTATCCTTGACATCCCCACCCTCCTTCCCCCGCCCTTCAGTTTCTTGGTGGAACGAAACTTTCCCAAAAGATTGATCTGAAGTAGTTAACTTCATTTGATCAGCAACCTGTGGGTATCCGATCCGACCTCGCCTCGGATCCGAGCCGGCAGCTTTCCAAGCTAAAAGATCCGAGCTCTCAGCTCCTCCCCTTGCCCATAATACCCTGCTACCTCCCTCCAGTCCTCAGATCTCGTTTGCCGCGGCGTCTGACAGCTATAGTGACGAGCTCTTGGCGTTGGTGAGAGTATTTAAAACTATTTTCTTCAACGTTTTTAGTGTTTTTTCGGTGTGTGTGTGAGTGTAGTAGGCCCTTAGTTTTCTGTGTCTGTATTTTTCGGTGTTTTTTTTTGTGGTACTTAGTGTAAATTTTTAGTTTTCTCCCTCCCCTTCTCTGTGTGTGTGGGCAACGTGCGATGGCTGAGGGGCCTAAGGCTATTTTTTCTAAATGCACTGAGTGTGGTCATAAGCTGTCCCCAGCGGATGGCCACACTCAGTGCGTTCTCTGCCTGGGGGTGGCCCACTTGTCTTCGGGCTGCCAAGTGTGCGCAGCCTTTAACCCCCGGGCAGTGAGGGATAGGAGGAATAAGTTAATCCTGGCGGGACTTTTGCCCACGGATTCTTCTTCCTCCTCTCCCTCAGCGGCACCAGTCGCAGCTGCGGCTGTCCAATCTTCAGCTCCCCCTCCCCTGGCAGGGACTCAACCTCCCTCTGTGTCCCAGGGAGAGGGGGACTCTTCTAGCAAAGAGAAGAGGCATAGGGATAAGGACCGGCATAAGAGCCACAAGCGGCGGGCAGAATCTCATCCTTCTGCTCCGCCTGCTAAATTAGTTGACTCTCCCAGGAGGGTCTCCAGTCCTTCCCCCTCTCGGCTCCGCTCTCCCCGCTTTTCTTGGGAGCCGGAGGAGGAGTCCGGTCTCCCTCGAGGTCATCTAGGCGGCCTTCCCAGCCCGCCTCAATGACCTCTTCAAGGTCTGATAGGAGTATGTCTGATGCTGATATGGACCGGATGATGCGTCTATTCCTGCAGGCCCAAATGCAGATGGGGGTGCTCTTGCCTCCCCCCCCCCCTCCGGGGGGGGAGCTCAGCCCCTTTCTTTGCCTCAATTGCTCCTTCTACAATTCACTATCGGGTTTCGGAGTCTTTGGATCTGAGCCGTCTCAGAGCTGGGGAGTCGGTGCCGACAGTGGTGGCTACTTCGCCGACCGTACCCTCGAGCGTGTTGGATCCAACCTCTCGGGGCCGAGAGCCGAGCTTCGGATCCGCAGGGGTGAGTGTGTCTTCGGCTCCGTTTCGGTCGGAGCACACTCCCCTTTCGGGTCCGATCGCATCGGCTCCGACACCGGTCCTCACGTCGGTGCCAAGGGGGCTACTTTCTGAGCCAGGGGAGAGTGGTTCGCCCTCGGCTTTTGATGTGGTGGAGAGGGTGCTCTCGAGTTCCAGGTCCCCGGTCCGGGCTGCGGATCCACCCCTTACTCCCTCGCATTTGGGCCTGTCTTCCATCGTCCGGCCCCAGGGACAGCCTGCGCTGGCGCTCCAGTTGGTTCCCATAGGGGAACAGGACCCCGTTGATCCCTCACAAACGAAAGTGCAAGAGGAGGCACTTGGACTCCCCCGAGTCCCTCATGGAGGACACGGACTTAGAGGAAGGGGAAGGTTCCCCAAGGTCACCCCCTGAAGACGTCTCATTTGGAAACATTATGGAAATACTGCGTATTAGAGGGGGGTGGTCAGCCCAAAAACCTTCCTCGGATGAGTCTGTGTTTCTGGAGGCGTTTGATGCAGGCCCGTCTACCTCTTAGGTGTCCCCCCCGGCTGATCCCCTGGTGGACTTGATTACTACCAGGGCTTGGAAGGAGCCGGACACCGTGGAGCCAATCCCTAGAAGACCGGACAAGATACTTAGTCCTCCCCCTGACAAACCGGAGTGGAATAAAGGTTCCCCAGTAGATGCCATGGTGGTGGCGGCTGCCACCAAGAAGGAACTAGCGCAAGAAAGTTCCTTGGTCCATCCTCCTGATAGAGAGTCTCGGATGATGGACCGTATTGGAAAGCGGATGTTTGCTTCAGCCACCTTTTCTATAAGGGCGCTGAATTATCTGGTACACGTCATTAGATTCCAGCGGGATCTGATAAAAGAATATGCTGGAGCTCCCCCAGAGTCCATGGCGGCCGAGGACAAACGGACCTTCTCGGCTCACATGGCCACTCTAAAGTCAATTTCTAACACTTCCATGCGGCTTCTCTCCCATGCCACGGAGGGAGCGGCTAGAGCCAGCGGGGCAGGGTTTGCCTTGCGGCACCATGCCTGGCTTCGCCTTTGTGACTTTGCGGAACCCTTCAAGGCGTCCTTCGCGAACACTCCCTTTGACAGTTCTACGCTATTCGGCAAAACTGTCCGAGATACGCTGCTCCAGAGCGAGAAAGATGGGAAGACGCTGTCTGCAATCGGGATCCGCTTCTCGAATCCTCAAAGGTCCTTCTCAAGGAACCAGAGAGGACAAAAGAAGATGTGGTTCCGGAAGTCCCAGCAGTCCCGTCCCGCTCCGGACCCTTCGTCCTTCAGAGGCAGAGGAGGACAAGGTGGACGCCGGCCTAGTGGCAGAGGGGAGCCGAAGAATTTCGGGTCCAGAGAACCTTTCTCGGACCGACCCGTGCAGCAGCCCTGAGGGCTTGCCCAGCTGTCCTTCTCTGGAGGCAGTCGGTGGGCGGTTTTCGGAGCACCTACAAAGTTGGGAGTCCATTACTACAGATTGTTGGGTGCTCCGAATAATATCCAGAGGTTACACTATCCCCTTTCTGAATCTTCCCCCACTAACAAAGCGCCTTCCCGATGTCCCACCCAATCAGAGGGAGGCGGCGGCTTCAGAAATAAAGAAGTTGCTAGAAAAAAAGGCCATCCAGCACGTCCCCCCAGAGCAATCTGGGTTGGGCAATTACTCCAGGCTCTTTTTGGTGGCAAAAAAGACGGGGGACTTAAGGCCAATCCTCGACCTGTCAACTCTAAACCTGTTCATTGCCAAAGAGAAATTCCGGATGGTCACTCTGCAATCTATTCTCCCTCTTCTACAGTAGAACGACTGGATGTGCTCCATAGACCTCAAGGATGCGTAATACCACATTCTCATGGACAGACGGTCCAGGGGGTTCCTCCGCTTTCGGCTAGGAGCCAGTCATTTTCAGTTCAGGGTTCTCCCATTTGGCCTCACCACAGCCCCCAGGGTGTTCACCAAGGTCATGGCAGTTGTAGTAGCCCACGTGAGACTTCAGGGAATTCAGGTCTTTCTGTACCTAGACGACTGGCTCCTCACCGCCCCCACCAGGCATCTGCTCTACTCCGCCAGGGATTATTCCTTATCATTGGCCCAGCGTCTAGGCATTACCATAAATTTTCAGAAGTCGTCTCTTCATCCTGTGCAAGTTCTGGATTTCATAGGGGCCAGGATAAATACGCTCCAGTCCAAAGCCTTTCTAACAGCGGACAGGTTGCGCAACTTGTCACTCCATGTAATAGCACTTCTACAGTCCCCAGCCCTGCCTACAGAATTGGTCCTGAGAGCCCTAGGTTTAGCCTTTCACCTCTGGCACGATTGCACGTGAGAATCCTTCAATGGACTCTTCATGTTCAATGGTCTCTCCTCCTTCACCCATTGGATTCTCCGATTCCCTTAAGCAGGGTTTGCAAGAACTACCTTCACTGGTGGCTCCATTCCCGAGAGCTGCGGGAAGGGAGACAGTTTGTGATGCTTCAACCCCAAGCCACGCTGACCACGGACACTTCTCGCCTCGGGTGGGGGTGCATTCCATGGGCAGAACCGTCCAATGCACGTGGAACCCTTTAGAGACCGTTCTGCATATCAATGTCCTGGAGATGAGGGCGGTGCTTCTAGCGTTGCAAGCCCTTCAAGACCTTCTTCCTCTGGGGACTATTGCAATTCAGACAGAAAACATGGCAGTAGTCTGGTACATCAACAAACAGGGAGGAACCAAATCTTACCCTCTTTGTCGGGAGGCTATGAGAGTTTGGGAGTGGGCGATTTCCACCAACCGCTTTCTGATAGCAACGCACATTCCGGGTCGGTCCAACATTCTAGCGGACAAGCTGAGTCGCTCGATCCTGACACCTTACGAGTGGTCTCTAAACCCATCAGTAACGAATCAGATCTTCCTCAGATGGGGTCAACCTTGCTGTGATCTTTTCGCTTCTCCTTCAAACGCAAAATGCAGTGAGTTTTTCGCTCTAATTCCCCCAACAGAGGAAAGCCCCAGAGATGCTCTGGTTCATGCTTGGCCCCCCGGTCTTCTTTATGCTTATCCTCCTCTTCCACTAATGAAAAAATTTCTGCAGAAAGCTCATCGGTTGGGGAGCAAGATAATCCTCATAGCCCCATTCTGGCCTTGCCAGATCTGGTTCCCTTTCCTGCGGTCTCACAGCGTAGCTCCTCCTTGGATCTTAGATCCCATTCCGGATCTGATCTCTCATCCTGTGGGATTACAACTTCCAAACCTGGACGACCTCAAGCTCACGGCTTGGTTGATCCAGTTCCACTAATAGCTAGGACTCCCGGTATTTCGTCTCCCGTAAAATCTGTTCTGGTGGTGGCACATACACCTTCTACCAGGAAGATCTACAGAAGTAAATGGAAGCATTTTTCTATCTGGGCCAAACATAGGGATTTGGACCCCTTTACTGCTCCCATTCCAACGGTTCTTGAATTCCTGTCCCATATTTTCTACCAAGGAGCCAGTGCTTCTACAGTCAAAGTCTGAATGGCAGCCATTTCCCATTTCCACATAGGGGGGATAACCTTGGTCCCTTAGCGTCCGCTAAGATATGCAAAACCTTTTTGAAAGGCACCTTTCTGTTGAGACCTCCGGTCAAGAATGCGGTTCCCCCATGGGACATGACCTTGGTTCTTCAGGCACTGACCCTTTGAACTGGCAGCTTCGGTTGAGTTAAAATTCTTATCTTGGAAAACGGCCTTCCTTATTGCAATTACTTCAGCCAGAAGGGTATCTGAACTTCAAGCCCTTTGTATGAAACCCCCGTATCTGGTCTTCCATAAGGACAGAGTGTCTCTCAGGACTAACCTTTCATTCTTGCCTAAGGTGGCCTCCGAATCCAATATCAACCAAACCATTAACTTGCCTGTTTTCTTCCCCAACTTTCAGAACAGAGGGGAATACAGATTGCACTTATTGGATGTGCACAGACAGTTGCAGTTTTACTTGCACAGGACAGCGACTACTCAGAAATCGGATCAGCTCTTTGTGTCTTTCGCTAAGCCATCTTTGGGAAAGCCTATTACGAAAGTTACCTTAGCTAGATGGATATCCCACTGCATCGTTCACACTTATTTAGCTTCCGGCCGGCCTGAACCCTTGGGGGTTCATGCCTATTCTATGGCTACTTCTGCAGCATTCTGGTCAAAAGTTGCTCTACATGACATCTGCTCAGCGGCTACTTGGCCCTCTTCTCATACCTTCATTTCTCATAAGTTATCCAGAAGTAGGGCAGCATTTGGCTCCACAGTGCTCCGGAATAACCTTCCTTGAGGGCCGCCCAAGGTTTTCGGTAGCTGGGGACTCTGTCCCACAGGTTGCTGATCAAATGAAGTTAACTACTTCAGATAAAGAAGTTATGTACTCACCATAACGTTCCATCTGAGTAGGTAACTTCATTTGTCAGCAACCGACCCCCCCTCCTTTCCCCTAGCCTGTTTCATGGTTATATCTATGATGGAAGGTTTCCCTTTGTCATGCATCAGGTTAGTGTTCCTCTTTCGAGTGTGTTAGATTGTTCTTTTTTGGGTGCATAATTGGCAAACTCGATCTGAGGACTGGAGGGAGGTAGCAGGGTATTATGGGTAAGGGGAGGAGCTGAGAGCTCGGATCTTTTAGCTTGGAAAGCTGCCGGCTCGCATCCGAGGTCGGATCCGATACCCACAGGTTGCTGACAAATGAAGTTACCTACTCAGATGGAACGTTATGGTGAGTACATAACTTCTTTTTTATTCCTTTTAGGAATACAGATGTGGCCGTTGGTCTGTTACTTCCAGTTTGTCACTATTTTATGAAAACTCGATCTGAGGTAATCTTGTGAGTAGCATTATGTATAAAGCATAGCTCGAGAGTTTTGGGGGGCACAAGATGGAATAATAGCTGAGTCAGTTCCGAGATACAGAACCGAACCCACAGTCAAGGATAAGTGAAGATTGACAACACAGATGGAGCATTATCGTAAGACATGACTTCTTTTTCTATCAACTTTCTGAGTTTTTAAGAGCAATCTTTAAAAATTGTCCCTATTTTTGGGTCTTTGTCCCCTGTTGTTTATGACTTTGTCCAGATTTTTTGCTTTAAGATGTTGAGAGATATGGATGTGATTATAAGCTGGTTCAACTGGCTTAGAATTTTTTCCAAATTTTAAACCCAGTTGGCAAAATCAAGTACATACTAATTGATAGCCTGAAGGTAGACAATCATCATTGTCTAAATTTTTTAAATAAACTGGAAGAAGGTCTGAAGAAGTATTTTATGAAAATACTCTTAAACTGCTGGTTCTTACAAGAGTGTTCTGTTTTTGTTATGTATAGTCTTGCATTTTCTTCTTCATATATTAGTTTTATAATTTCATGATTACCAAGCAGCTTACTAGCTACAATTTGAGGTTTTGTTTTATGGAGTGTTTTGACATAGAAAGTTCACTTTGAGCAACAGCAGAGGTAAATATGTAGAATGTCATTTGATACACTTTAAGCATAGCATGCTATCATTGGAGCCTCACAGTGTAAATTAAGATTACATATGTCTGTCTTTTGCCTTGATGTCCATATTTTGACACTTGTGTCCTGAGATGGAAAAATACTACCTACCTATGAACTAATAGGCGACAAACATCCTTAGAGTTAAAGAGACAAATACGTATTTTGTAACTTTCTTATAATTGTGGAAAGAATCAGAAACACACCTTAGTATGATGTGAAACAATCCAAATAACTACAATTTTCCAACAGTGAGCTGATATTTTCATGTAAACTTTAAACTAAACCTTTGTGTCGATTATGGGCATGGTTTATCCTGTAAAATCTCAAATTTGCATAGAAAATGCCCCACTTTTGGCATCTGAAGAGTGGCATTTCTAGTTTAAATAGCAGTTTGCAATGTTCTTGCAGAAATTGTTTATTGAAGTAAGAAAGTTGTCATCCTGGTTCAGTTTCCTTAATCTTCTGTAGTTGATAATGGTGCATGGCTAAAGTAGTTGGAAATCAAGATGTCATGAGTAAATGTTACACTTTAATTATATCTTGAACTTTAGCATGTACTTTTGTGTGTGTGATTTTTGCGTTAATAATCTAAAGAGCCACTGCCACAGGTGGATTCCAATGTCCAGCCTAACTTTTAGAGCTGAGCATCCTTCCCCAATGGCTGGTTTGATGTCACCTTAACTTTGACATCTTCATATACATATACAGTATTGCATTTGCCTGTGCTATCCTTAGTTATTTTTTGACAAGTTAGTGATCAGGTCAAAAAAATGTGTCATCTGGCATCAGTCCAGGACTATGACTAAGAGAAGTGGAGCAGATAAGCATCCTGTTGGTGGACCTTTTCTACCTAGATTATCACAACTTTTATTTTGTTTTCTTTTTCAGGTTTGTACTTTAGCAGACATATAGGGAACAACCACCATACAGACAATGTAGGGTATTTTCCACTCCAGAGGAAACTAACAGCTGTGCCTGCAGGTGGCATATTCCTTACAGAGATAATGATTATCATTGTGTATACCACATTGGTCTAGAGCATAACATTTCTAATTGTCATATTTGTCAGAGCTTTCATCTGAAGGCTGTCAAAAGAAGGCAGGAAGCCCTCCAGATATACCTGACTAAAAGGAGAGATTTGGCTTTCTTTGGCCAGTCCACCATGTCTGTGGAGTCACAGTAGCAGGATAGCATGGACACCCCTTTGAAAAGGGAAAAAAGCAAGAAAGGTACATCTCAAAAGACAATTCAGAGGAGCCCTTTGAACTTGATAGTTTCCTTGAGTCTTCTTTGTCCAAAGGTTTCAGCTCCACAAAAGCACTCAGACAGCCTCAGGACCTGATGCCTGTTACAACCAGGTACTCAGGTGATGCCTCTCAGGAAGCCTGCACTCCTTCAGCATCTACCACATCCCACTGGACCAAATGGGGGTCCGAATGGAGAGATGAAATTCAGCAAGCAAAAGAGAGTAGTAGTGCTGAAATTGAATTCATCCTCAAGTCTTGGTGAGTACTTTCTTGAGGTGGACCCTGTTTCCACAAAATCTCACTAAGGCGACACTGATATATAGACTGTATTTATATAGCATATATATTATGGACAGAAGTAGGTCAAAAACTAAAAAAAGATAGCTGGGTGCACAAGACCCAGGATACAGACGTGCGCAATCCTGGTAGCTGCACTGGTGCCATGACTGGAAAAGATGACTGTAGAATCCTCAAAATATGGAAACATTCCTACAATGGGGCCAGGCCCGGCCCAGGGGGGAGGATGGCTGCCCCCCTGTTGTAGAAGGAAGTAGCAGTCCACAAAAAGTCACAAAAACTGATAGGCCAAAGAAGAGCCATAAAGACGATAAAGTGGGCTATTGAGGATAAGAAAGAAATTATGTGTTGTTACTGTTATGCAAAAAGCCCAGAATTTCCAGACACAAGATATGCAAAATGATTAAGAGAGAAATTAGAGGAAAGAAAAATACTTCCACAAATAAAACTGTCAGAAGATTCAAATGAGAATTTGTGTTCACTAATACAACAGATTTGTGAGAAACAGTATATAGCTCAAGAAACCTTGCTCTGTTTGGAAAAAGAAGCATCTGAGGAAGTGCAAAAATATAAACAACAAAACCAAGAGATATTTGAAAAGTATAAAAAGAAGTATGGACATGAGAAAGAAAGAGAGATTTGATATGGTGCAATATTTATGCAAAGGAGAAAGCCAAATTAATCAATGTAAAGAAGGCAGCCCCAAAGATATTTGAAGAGAAATATAGGCAAAGGCATCCAGATATGGAAAATTTCACAATAAAAAAAATATCACAAACATGGAATGTAGAAAAGATCAGTAAAGTAGAAGTTAAAAAAGAAATAAAAGTTGAAGTTATGGAATGCCTGCGAAGTGAAGGATTTGTCACAGGGGTGGGCAAACTTTTTGATTCGTGGGCCACATTGAGTTCTAACATTTGACAAAGGGGCCGGAACAGGAGCAGATAGATGGCATGCTTTGAAAACATCACCTCATTGGGGGAAAAATACACATCTTGGGATATGAAGAAAACATGTGCTTTAATTTCCAATGAAAATGAAGAAAAGCATGACAATAAAATCTCTGACTTCGAAATGAGTGTTTAAACACTGAAAATCAAATAAATGACCATTTTATTTTAAAGCACTGAAAGTTCTGTTATCCTTCAGGATATCACCATCACTCTCCTCCTGACTGTCTTTTTTTTCAAAAACGGTAGGAGATGCAGATGTACTTGTCCTGTTCCTTTTATTCAATTTGTTTCTCCGGTGCCAAAAGTCAACAACGACCAGTGCAAGGACGAAACAGTTGCAGCAAGTCAGTCTGTGAAGCGTTACATTCTTTTAAAAACTCGCCCTCAGACAGTGGTTTGCTGGCCTTTGCTATTTTGAATGAAAGCATAAAACTGGCCTTGGTACTTGACTCTTGAATGGCAGTTTGATGGTGAAAAAAACTTTGCTGAGCCTTCAAATTTGCTGCCACCTTCTCAGCAGCAGCTTCCCGTTCTTTTGTTGAGAGCTTGCTAGCATAATTAGCGTGCTTTGTGGCAAAGTGACGGCTAATATTATACTCTTTAAAAACCGCCACAGTTTCTTGGCATATCAGGCAAACAGCAGATGATCGGTGTTCAGTGAAAAAATATTTAGTTGTCCACTCCTTATTGAACACTCGACATTCTCTGTCCACTTTCCTTTTCTTGGGTCCGCTCATCTTCATAGAGGGGCGGTGGGTCAAAGGGTAAAGTGCAAACGTGGAGTAATAGGCCTACGCTTCACCTCAACAAAGCCAATATATCTAGAGTGCGCCATCTAGTGAGAAAACATCAGAATTGCAGGGGAAATAAAACATTAACAAGGTCAATTTATTAAATTTTTTCAACTTTTGCGGGCCGAATCAAAACGTTTAACGGGCCGCATGTGGCCCCCGGGCCGTAGTCTGCCCATGCCTGGTATAGAAGGTCTAACACAGGTTACATCACAGCATTGTGGTGTGACTCCCCAAAGTAAGGAGAAGTAGGAAGATCAGGAGACATCTGAAGAAGAAATATGGACATGGGAAAGAAAAAGAGATTTAATGTGGTGTAATATTTAGGCAGAGGAGAAAGCAAAACTAACCAGTACGAAAAGAGCAGCACCAAAGATATAGGCAAAGGAATTTGGACGTGGAAATCTTTACAATACAAAAAAGAAGACAGAGGAAAAAATAGAAAAGGAGATCAGTAATGGAGAAGTTAAAGAAATAGAAAGTGAGGTTATGGAGTACTTGCAAAATGAAGGCTTTAGTGTAGAAAATTTGATTCAGAAAGCACCACAACAGGATAGAGTAATGGATATCCAAATTAAGAGGAAACCAGTGGAACAGGATGCAATTGGTCAGGTGCCATATGAAGATAATTTGGAGCCTTCCACAGTAAACCAGTATAAACATTCACTTTAAGCTAGACAGCAAGGGAAGGAACAGGAAACTAGAAACTCTGCATTTAATGTTGAGGAATGATAGGCCAGTGAGTTCCCATATGATAGAGCAATGGACGGCACAGGATGAAATTGATGAGATTGTGTCACAGGAAGATGCTATAGAATCTTCTGTAGAATACCTGCAGGAGTTGGAAAACAAGGGATGTGCCCTTAGTTTGGAAGAAAATGAGCTAAGAGAAGAATTGTTTGATTTAATAAACATGGACAGATATATCAAGATCAATGAAAGAAATAGACTGCATAAGGTTAATAATAAAACCCAAAAAGTCAGAATTCTGATAAAACAAATGAACACAGTAATTAGGACTGTTCCTAGAGATCCATGTGATATAACAGAAATAAACAGGATATATTACTGTGCAGCTAAATTAATAAAATTCTACTTCAAGAACACAGGGCAGTGGGGGAAAGGAAGGGGAGAAATCGAATACCATTATGAAAATATCGAATAGAGAAAATTATAAAGCAATAAAGACAAGAAATGTCACTTTTAGAAGACTATAGAAGAGGGAATAGAGAAACAAAAATACTAAGAAAGAAAGATGTGATAAAAGCAATGCACAATATTAGAACAGACCAGGATCTATCATGTACTATCGCAAATCAGCTAAAAATGTCACCACAGGCGGAAAAACTTAGAAGATACGAAGATAAATGTAAAGAAAAAGTGCAAAATAAGCAATTTATTGATGACCCAAAAAGGTTTTATAGAGAACTGGGAAATAGGGTAAAAGGAATTGAAAGACCACCAAAAAAGAAGAAACAGATAAATTTTGGAGAAGTATCTATGAAGATCCTGTGGAACATAGCAAATATGCTAGTTCTCAAGCTAAGCTTTACACATAATGCTCCTCACAAGATTACCTCAGATCGAGTTTGCATAAAATAGTGACAAACTGGCTAACAACAGGAAAAACAATGCTACTTCTTAAGAGTGAACCTGCAAGCTACCTTAAAAATTATAGACCAATAACTTGCCTTCCGACGACGTATAAACTATACATGGGAATTGATGCCGACAGAGTTTATAGTCATTTAGAAGAAAACTCATTTATGGCAGTAGAACAAAAGGGCAATAAAAGAAAGTCGTATGGAACAAAGGACCGTTTTTTGTTAAATAAAGTCATATTGGAGGACTGTAAAAAGAGGAAGAATCTAAGTATGGCAAGGATTGACTACAAAAAAGCATTTCATAGTATCCCTCATTCATGGATAAAACTACTTAAAAATGTATAAGATACACCCCACACTGATCGACTACATTACAGTGACCACGAAACAGTGGCAGACCACTTTGCAATTAAGCCATGATAAAGGACAAATTATTATCCCAGGGATAAAAATTCAAAGGGGAATATTCTAGGGTGACTCTGTCACCGTTACTATTCTGCCTTGCCCTTAATCCATTAAGCTGTTTACTCAGCAGCTTAGGCCATGGCTATAATCTAGCTCCTAGAAAACAACAAAGTGTAAAGACTTCTCACCTTCTCTGTGTCGATGATTTAAAACTATATAGCTCATCAGTTGTGGAACTGAAAGCACAACTGCAAGTTTTCAAAACTTTTTCAGATGATATAAGAATGTCATTTGGTCTTGATAAATGTGCAAAAGCAACCTTTAAAGCAGGAAAACATCAGTTTGGGACAAGAATGTCATATAAAAATACTTGAGCAAAAAGGAGTGTATAAATATTTGGGAAATGATGACGGATTAACAATAAAACCTGAACAAATGTGAATAAAATTAGTAAGGAATACTTCAGAAGACTTAAATTAATCCTGAAAACAGCACTGACATCTAGGAATAAAATCCAAGCTATAAACCAATTTGCTACAATTTTGGAGTGATTGACTGGCCCCAAAACGTGTTGGATAGATTAGATAGAAAAACAAGAAGGATGCTTCATGCTCATCAAATGATTTATAAAAATCAGTGCATACCAAGATTATATATTCCCCGTTCTGAAGGAGGGATGGGCCTCCTTGAAATTGGTTGTATGTATAGATCTGCAATTGTGGGACTCCACACATATCTGATGACCTCACAAGACCCAAATGTAGTGAAAGCTTTGAAACATTAGGAGAATAAATCTAAGATGACTTACCTGCTTAATCTAGCAGAAGCTTATCGTCGTTAAGCAGGAATGGAAATCAAACCAGTAGTAGATAAAAATCAGGCAGCAACTGAATGTGCCAGAAAACGAAAGAAAGAATATAAGGTGAAGGATCAGATGAGAAGGCAAGAAATGTGGAAAAGCATAAATATAGTTGCAACTATAGAAAACTTCTGGAAGAATCTTATGTTGATCAGGAACGAACACAGGAATGGCTAAGGAGAGGCAAATTCAAACCAAGAGATGAAAGGTTAATATTGTCGGCCCAAGATAGTGGGCTGCGTACACATTGGTTTATAAAGTCCATTGAACATGTGGGAGAAACAGACAAATGTAGGTTTTGTAAAACCAAATTGGAAATGGTTGCACACCTCGTTGTTGGTTGTGACATACTAATGGCAGAAGGACTGTATACTGAAAGGCATAATAGATTGTTGCACTGCGGATTGTACAAACATCATGGTACTGAAGTGGCTGAAAAACACTGGAAACATTAGCCACAAAGCATCATAGAAAATGAAGAAGTCTATATTATATGGGATCATCCAGTACCAACAGTTGAAAAGATAGATGCTAGAAAACCGGATATAGTGGTCCAAGAAAAGAAGACTAGTAGCATTGATCTTTGAAATTGCCACACCCATTGACTACAGTGTCTTGTGTAGAGAGAGACACAAAGTCATAAAATATCAGGATCTGCAGGTAGGAACGAGAGCAATGTGGAAGAAAGATACCCAGACAGTTCCAATAGTAGTAGGAGCAACAGGTCTTATAAAAAAGAATCTACAATCGTACTTAGATATGTTACTAATCCGTGTAACTCCGTATGAACTGCAGGAGGAGTAATTACTGGGCACATTGCAGGTGCTGAGAAGAGCACTTTTGGCTGACAAAGATTGAAACAATACTAATTTCATGAACTTTGATTGTACTTTGACTTAGGAATGGGGTCCATTCCTGTCATGGTATTATAAACCCAGAAGATTTGGAGAAATTAAAAAAACAGGAGACCAAATGTAGAATAGAATTGGAAACAGTCATGCACGTTGTTGCTGGTTGTGACATACTAATGGCAGATGGAATGTATTTGTATACTGAAAGGCATAAGAATGTGGCAGGATTGTTGCACTGGGGATTGTGCAAACATTATGGTATTGAACTGGCTGAAAAACACCGGAAACATGAGCCACAAACCGTCATAGAAAATGATGAAGTCTACATCACGTGGGATCACCCATTACCAACAGTTCACAGGACAGATGTGAGAAAAAAAGATATAGTGGTTCATGAAAAGAAGACAAAGGTAGCATTGATTATTGAAATCACTACACCCAGTGACTACAGTGTCATGCATACAGAGAGACACAAAGTCATAAAATATCAAGATTTGCAGGCAGAAATGAGAGCAGTGTGGAAGAAAGATACCAAGACAGTTCAATACTACTAGTAACGGGTCTTATATAAAAGAATCTACAACCATATTTAGATATGTTACCAATACATGTAATGCCATGTGAATTGCAGGAGTCATTATTGGGCACATTGTGGGTGCTGCGAAGAGTACTTCTGGCTGACATCATAGATTGAAACAATGCTAATTTCATGAACTTTAATCATGCTTTGACTTTGGAATGGGATTCACTCCCATCATGGTATTAGAAACCCAAAAGGCTTGGAGAAATTAAAAAAGAGAGATACCAAAGAACAGACTGAGCAGCTCACACTGGTCCACTCTTTATGAAGGGTGCCACTGCTTAATTACAACAGACAGGGAGAATAAATCCCAGTGTTTATTGCTGAAGAGAACACACATACCCACAGGAAATGGGAACCCAGGGAAGTCCCACACTGAGCTCCCAAATCCCTGGTAGTTGCCCTCCCCTCTAAGCCCCAAATGCCTGAGGCCCAGCCTTTGACCCATCCTAAACAGCTGCTTCTTGATGAGTCAGTTGTTCTTAGTCCTAGCCAGCCTACCTTCAGGAACTGGACTAAATTGGCTCAGGTTTTTCTTTTACTTCTTGAGTAGCCTACAACCTGGATGGGAATAACTTGCATCCTTACCAGGTTTCTCTTCCTCTTTTACTGTAGGGAACCATTCATTATCAAGACAATTACTCCCCACCTTCTTGCTCCTTCATAACTTGCAGTATGCCTTTCCTGCAAGTTTACTGTTTTCTGACTGGTGTAGATGTGTGTCATGTTACCAGATTTTTTTTTTTCTGATAAATGATGGTACCCTAGGTGTTGATCATTGTCACTGCTTCCGTAGCCTTTGGCTAATTTAGCTGTATCCAGCACAAGATACAACAGTTGGCCAATCTTTGAAGAACACCATCTCCCTCCAACTTCTACACTCTACTGCTGATTGCCTAACCCCTTGGAAAAAAATTGGCAGTCTGAATGTAGACAACTTCAGTACTTTCTTGTTGCTTCAAGGGAAAGCAGCTCGGAGGCTTTGTAGGAAAATCAGTTGACTACAGGCTTCATTTCTGGCAGATAGGTCTCCGCAGTGGAACTCTTCCACACAGAAAATACCTTTTTAAAATATTTTTTATATATATATATATATATATATATATAATTTTTTTTTTTTTTTTTTTTTTTTTTAGTACTAGCAGTTGTATTAATATAAGAAGTTTCTTGTCAGAACCTGCTGTTTTTAAAACAGTGCTTATTATTGAATAATTGAGGCCATTTGTGAGAAAAAAATGTACTGTTTTTTGAGACATTTTAATTTACGTGTAAGGATTTAAAGATGAGAAGGTGTTTTTTGTAATTAAAATTGTGTTTTTGTGCTTGTGTACAGTTTGCAACAACTTATATTCATTATTTTATTGCCTGTGATTTTTTATTTGAAAGTGTTCTATTTAAGTATCGGAAGTATATTTTAGGGCTAGAAATGCATTTTGTGGTTGGTGCTTGTGTACACTTTGTGACAACTTAACCTTCATTTCTTATTTTTCTCTTTATGTACTTTTTGTGAAAAGGACTTTTGAGTTCTGACGGGGTTTTCTCTGCTGCTTGTGCTTTTACATGTGAATTTTGAGGACTGTGTGGGGAAGTGTGAACGTGTACTGCTTAAGAACACTTGTCTGACAGGCTTACTTTCTGACTGACTCTTCCCAGGAGAGCTTATTGGTAGTGAAGCTTCTGCTTTGGTTACAGAATGGATTCTTATATCGGTCCTACTGTAGGAGCCCTTGCCTACACCGCATGCTCAGAGATTATTTCAGCCACTGATAGGTGACTCTACAGTGGCCATTTTGTTGTTTCTCAGACCACTCACTGGTTTCTCTGGGTTCCTTTGGTGTAGTCCTTTTCATTACCACCATGGACCTGGGGTTATTCCTGTGTCCATTCTGGGCATGGGAGAACTTTCTCCTGTGGGTCTGGGAGTTTTTCCAAGAAGTTTTTCTCAGAGGGGCTGGAGAAAGTACCCTCTTGCCCAGGATGAAGTCCCCTCTTTGTCAGTCTCCTTCCAGGTATGTCCATAGAAAAAAATAAAGAAAAGGTTATACATTTCTTATCCAAAGATATTTTGTCTGCTCAGAAGGATGATGTTCTTACCTTAGCCAGGATTTTAATGCAGGCTTTCTATCATTAAGAGCAGAAATCCATACTAGAAGACTAAATCAATATATTCCTGAGGAAAATGTGTCAGAATATTCTGACATAAACAGTGGCAAGGGGTTTTCTTTGTCTAAGTCTCAACCCCAAGACTCTTATTCATCGGAAAGTTTGTTCTCTCTGTCTCCATTATAGGAGTTTTCCTAATTCCAGAATGAATTATGTATTTATTTGGAACAAGTGGATTTTCCCCATTAAATGATACAATATTATGATATGCTGAAATGGATATACCCCATGCTACACCCATTCCTCCTATTTTACCAGCCTTGGAGGATGTATTAAATGCAGTCTTCAGTAAATCTGACCTTCCACCTTCAGTCCCGAAAAAAGGCAAAACATTTATTAATACTAACACTTTTCCTGTGGGCAAGAAGGTAAAGCATTAGACAGATGTCATAAGAGAATATTCTTCCAGTTTATTTTGTCATGTGTTGACAGCTTCTGGAATTGTTCTTTCACACTTCCTTCAGAAGGTAGATCCTGTCTGTATCCTACAATTTCTAACATGTTTTAGGTATCTAATCATGATTGTGCAGACACTGCATCTAGGGCCACTACTACTACTACTACTGTTTTGAAAAGTCTGAGATTTTAAGCTGTACTTTAGACAAAGATATTTTATTTGGCCTTGCTACTGTTCGGGTTCTCAAATAGTTTGATGTCGGAGCAAAATTAATTCAAGGGGTTAGTAAGATTTTTTTTTTAGCCCTACATTATATGTATTACAGACCTTCTGCTTTTTTAAAAAGACAAAATCAATCCCTCTCTTCTTCTGGCTAAGAGGAAATGAAAAAAGATGGGGGAAAAGATATGATTAAGTAACAAGAATTATTTAGCAGGGCTGACAAAGGTTAATGTACTGCTGAATAAGGGGAATCTCACAGAACAAGAGGCACTACTGCAGAGTGCTAAAGAGAAAATAAGAGAGTATCTGGATAATATGCATGAGTTTAGAAAGTTTGCTGTTAAGCAACTGTTTTTGATAGTAACTCAGGAGCACAAAAAGTGTTAGCACAATGACTTAAGCAACAGAAAGTAGAAAGGGTTGTTGCCAAACCTAGGAAGCCTATAATAAGAAAAATAACCAGTGGTCCTCTAGAAGTATTAGAGATATTTAGAAAATTTTATGAAATTTTATATAAAGCAGAGAAATGTGGAAATCAGGAAGGAGTACAAATGAAAAATTTTATGGAAAACTTCAGTGTGCCAAAGTTAGAGGTAGATAAGGCTAAACAATTAACAGTTAAGATAGGGGAAGATGACATAAAAACATTGACATATAATCAGTCTGCAGAAACGTCTGCAGGAATAGATGGTATGCCTTTTGAAGCTAGATGGGAAGAAAGTGATAAAGGTCTGGAAGGTTTTGTTTAACCAACATCATGAAAGAGATTTGTGGTGGCTGTAGTACCTAAAGACGGTAAAGACCCATCAGACCCAGCTTCATGTTAGGCCCATTTAAATTTTAAACCATGATTATAAAGTGTTTGTCAAAAGAATAGCAAATGCATTACCAAAATTGATAGATATGGATCTGTGTGGTTTTGTGGAAGGGAGGCAAGCATTTGATAGCATTAACAGAACAATGATTATCCAGACAGTAGCAGAATGTAAGAAAATACTGCTGTTGTTTGTGGGTCTTAATGCAGAGAAAGCATTTGACAGAGTAAGCTGAGATTTTGTGAGTAGGGCAGTGGAAACATTTGCATTCTTTGATACAATAATAAGGTTAATCAGGAGGATATATGAGTGACCTTAGGCAAAAATTGAAGTGGTAGGGTTACTGTCTGATAAGTTGTGTCTGAACAAACTAACACGGCAGGGGTGTCCTCCTTCCTCTTTGTTATTTGTGTTGTATTTAGAGCCATTGGCAAAGAAAATAAGGGACTGAGAAATTCAAGGTTATAATTGGTATAATAATCAAGAAGAGTTGGCTTTATTTGCAGATGATATTATTTTGTACCTGATAAAACCAGAAAGAGGACATGTCAGCGTTGTGGAACATTCTGAGACAGTTTCAAGTCTTTTCAGGATATAAAATTAATGAAGACAAAACAAAGGCTATAGCTGTAAACTATATACCCACACATTAATTGGTTCAGCAATACCCATATTTGTGGGGGCAAGATAAAGTGTTTAGAAGTATCGGTTAAAAAGGATTCTGTTGACACAGCTAAGAATATGTGAAAGCGACTAAATAAAAGATAATGCAAAAAGTGAGACATTGGAAGCTTGCGTTTATAGATATGGATAGTGTAAGAATTGAAAGGACTATAGAGATACTGGAATAAACTGGAAGAGACTGGAATGAATATCTTTAGTAATTACCCAGAATTGTTCTGAATAGGTGCCAGACTCTCCTTTGTATGCCAAATCTTCTAGTACCATTCAGAATAAAAGTCTGCATACACTGTTGTTGGGTTAAGAATGTTTTTATTACATATAGTGGAGGTAGATATCAACAGTATTATAATTAAATCTTACTGTCTCCAATAACAGTGGTGATAAATTGAAATAGACTGAATTAGAATGTATATAGCTTCTGCATTCATTATACTCAGGATTATTCCTTTCCTCCTGAATAATATAATTAATCTTCTGGAATGCTTTATATTTGACCGGACCTCTGTACTCACTCTCCAGTGTCTGTACCAGACTTCTGTGTACTGCACTGCACTGACTTTCTGCATATCAGTCCGAGCTAACTTCCTTCTGTGTCTGAAGTATCTCTACTTAATATCAAAGTTTTGTAAATTTCCTGCAAGTTTTTACACACCTGTTTAACCTTAGTTCCCAAGCCTGTTTGTACTTAATATACTGCACATTTTATTCTTATCAGTATTCTTGACTGAAGGTTGCTGAAATATTCCTTTCTATTGAAACTGAATGTAAAAAATAAAGATATATGTCTTCTTTAATATGGCTATATTTCTTGGCCTATGCGGAGAGAATACTGTATGTCTAACAAACTACATTCAAGTAAAACCTAATCTTTCAGATAGCAAGATGCAAGTAGTGAAAATGTTTTTTAGTCCTTTTCGTTTTAAATACAGGACAGACTTATGTTTATCAACCAGAGAAGTTGTGGATAGTAATTAATAAGGAGTTGGAGGATTTTATCTGGGAGGGGAGGATGGTGAGGGTCAGGTGGGATAAGATGATCCTTCCAGCAGAACAAGGTGGTTTAGGATTAGCTGATCTGAAGGGATATTTTAGAGCTACACATTTAAAGTTCATATACATAACACAAGCAGAAAGCTGTAATTCAGAGTGAAAATGGATGAAGATGACGCATGAGTTAAGGAGATAGTGGGATTTTTAATGCAGATTCTTAAGGAGAGTAACAACAGCCATACAAAATGTTATATTCATAAAGTAGCAGAAAAGTATTTCAAGAACTAATCCAACACAATAATGGAGAAAGAAGATTTCTGCCAATAGAGATGACTGCAATTATGGGTGCAGGGAATTGGCAAAAGTAGGCAAGAATTTACTGGAGAAGTTACTGGTGAAGACTTATAAAGTAAGCAAGGAACTGGGACCATATAACTAGAGAGGGAAAGCTAATAGAATGAGAAGAGGTCAATAATACATTTACATTTGGACTACAGACTATAGGCTACATTCTGCCATTCCTATTTGGGATTGGTTTTAGAGTATAGGCAAAGAGAAAGGTATAGGGGAATTCTAAGTGAACAACCTGCTCTGGTACCATTTTTAGTTGAATCTAGAACAGAATCTGCTATTAAAAAGGGATAATTAGTAGGGCATGTAAAACATTGCATAATAGAGAGGAATCAGTCAGAGGAGGTTAGAAAAGACTGGTAAGAGAGCAGTTCACAAGAAAACAACGGGAGGACATATGTATAGCTCCCAAATATGCAGCTAATTCTAGAAGGTTTAGGATTTTTGCTGAGAAGTGTTTGCATAAATATTTTTATACCTTAAGTAAACTACAAAGAGTTTTTCCTGAGATAGACAGCAAGTATTGGAGGTGTGATGGGAAAGAAAAATGTATGTAACTGGGAACATGTTTTGTGAGTGTAATGAGTTGGCAGACTAAAAATTCCCCCACAGAGTACTCTCTCAGAAATATTGGGTGAGCAAATAGGTGTAACCACGGAAATTATTTTTTGAGCTGGAATACATGATTTGCATCAGCTAGAAATAGTAATGTCTTGTTAAGTTTAATTCTGGTGGCTGTCAAACAGCAATTACTAGAAAATTGTAATCAAAGTCTAAACCAACTGTATTTGAAGTAGTGAGTATTATAACAGATAAAAGAACTGGAAGTGGGATATTTAGAAAAGGGTAGGAGCAAATTACATAGGAAAAATGGAAATTGTGGGAACAGTACATGTAGAACAATGTTTTGGAGTAGGAGTAAGGCTTAAGGGAAGGCTAGAATTGTGCAATTTATGTAATGTTGGATTGATGCTGATTGTACAAAAGAATATATATGATGTATAATGTTTGTAACTGTGAACATGTTAATATGGTTTGTTTTCTTTTATGTAAAGACATGTTTGCCTATGTCTTAAATGATAATTCAATAAAGGAGTTAAAACAGAGATGCCAGGAGGAGAAAATATGAAAAAAAGACATCCTTTCAGGAAAATGGGAAAGATTATACCTTCAGAATAACAATGTCAGCATTCCTTCCCCTCTCCCCTCCTGTGTCTACATCTCTTTCATACATTGGCTCTCAATATTTCCTTTGGTGACAGATTTTTAGACTCTTGGGTACTAATACCGGTTCAGGAGACTAACAATTGGCACTGGACACACATACCTCCTTTCAGTGGACTTTGTTCCTACCCTCCATACTACACTGTTCTTTTTTTTCTTTCCTCAGGTTCTTTAGTACATGCTTACCTTAGGAGTCATACTAGAAGTGCCTTTAGACCAAAGGGAGGAAGGCTTCTATTCCAGAATGGCAAGAGCTCTAATTTATCATACGCAAATATCTGGTTTCAAAGAAGTTTTCATGTAGATCAGTTTTACATCTTTCCTTTCTCAGTTTGTCAAAGTAACAAAATTCAGAATGTTGACCCTTCAGAGTCTGTTACCAGTCATTTCTCTTCAGATTTCTAATGTTAGACCTAAAGGATGCTTATCACAATTCCATAGCCACAGACATCAGAAAATTTCTCAGTTTGTCTAGGTCACATTATAAATTCTGTGATAACCTTTCGTGTTAGCTACAGCTCCTTGGGATGTTTACAAAATTTTAGCTTTGGGGTTAGCTCATTACAGACTACAAGGGATTCACATTTTTCCTTGTGTAGATGACTTTCTGATCTTTGCAGAGTCCTTTGCCAAATATCTGAAGTCTTTAACCTGGGTTTCTTCACTCCTTACCTATCTGGGCTTCCCGATAAATGTTCAAAAATCCTGTATGGCTCCATCACACAGGACGGTGCTTTCAGACTGACTTCTCGATACGTTTCTTCAAAGCCATTCCTAATACAGGAAAATGCAAATTTATATCTGAAAACTTTCCTGATCTTCCCAAGTTAGTCTGCAACTTCAACCAGTGAATATCTCACAGTTGTGGGGTTCATGACTTATATGACTTTCATGATTCCTCTTGTCAGGTTGTACATGATAAAAACTCAGTGGTTTTAAAAAAAATATGCACCCAACTATTCTCATCCGCTAGGATTTTCAGATTGCAGTTTTGGGCTTTATTAACAAAGACCACATTGATAGAGGCAGTAAAACACCTCCGTTTTTGCTGGGAAGCCATTTCTCTGGGAGTAAAGGTGCAGGGCTTGTGGACAGTTCAGACAGAGCAGTGCACATAAATTTTAACGATGTTAGCTGTGAACAGTGCTATAGAACCTTCTGTGACATGTGGTCCCCAGGACCATTACATGTGATTACAGATGATATCACAGTTATGTAGTACATAAATAGCGGTGCACCAGGTCTTACCCCCCTAAAAAAAGGCTAGTTATGATGAGTTAGGAGTTTGGCAATACAGTTTTGTATAAACCGCCAAGCATCTTGAATACTGTTAGAGTAAAATGCAGTGACAGACAAGCTGAGCAAGAGCAGGACAGTTGCTTTCAAATGGAAATTCATGTATAGTTATGGGAGCTTTACTCCTCGGCTCTCCGCTGAAAAGGAGCAGCTGCCCAGTCGGACTGACACTGTCAACAAGTGTAAAAAAAAAGTAAAGTAAATAAATGAATAAATTGAATGAGGGGTCTTCCAGGAATTGACCCAGCTGTGTGGAACACCTCAAATAGATTTGTTCACTTCCTTTCAAAGTGGACAACTAGGTAAATTCTGCACCAGGACTCCTTGCAGGCAGGCCTGGAAAACAAACAGATTTTCATTCCTGTGACTGAGAATATTACAAAAACAAGATTTCCACAGGATGAAGCGGCAAACTAACAAAAAACTAAAGTAAATCTGCTGGACAGGTAGAGCAGGATCAAAATAAAACACCGTACTTAGCAAAAAAAGCCTTTTATTATCGCTTTTGCCCCCAAAGGAACTTCTTCAGAACCAACATTAAAACACACAAAACTTTTCCCTTAAGTAAGGTTGAACACACCCTAGATAATTGCACGTAACACCCATAATAACTTAATTAACCACTCAGAAAATGCCCATATACTTCCAAATTAAAAAAGTGATAATACATAAAAAAAAATGAATAAATATAAAGGAAAACAATAAACCATTAAGTTATGCTAAACCATACAAATATTTTTACAAACTTTAACCTCCTATTTTTTTAAAAAAACATTTTATGTTAGTGGATTCATTCATACACGGCAGTTTATCTGCCCCAGTCTTAACTGCCAAGCTGTCTCCTTTTGTTCAACTTGGTCTTTATAACAACCCCCCTCAAATTCGTACGTACGTGTTCCAAAATAGAAAATAAAAACTTTTTGTATTCAGGACAACTGCCCAGACAATCTGTCCCCTAAAGAATTTGAGCCCAACAGTCAATAAGGCAGTTCTTTTCAATCAAAACAACCTACTAATGTGAACTGAACTGCCTGGGTAATCAGAAAGGTGTTCCTTCTGATTGTTTTTTTTCCAATCATGGGACTCCTGAGGCTCAGTGTGTCCTTGCTCCATTCGGGCTCACTCCCCTACCTTACCCTACCCCCATTTTCACCCTCACTTCATTTACACTTATACCCATAGACCACACCCATCAATTACCACACCCACCTCCTACAGACCAATCCAACCTAGCAGAGCCATCCACCCAATTAGCCCTCTAATAACGCCTCTACAAACCACATTACTGAACCGTGTGACACCCTACCTACCCTTCCACTACCTACTAGACCCGCTTATAACCTTACTCTACTCATATTACACCACCAACTCTACACACCCTCCCTAAGAATAAAAAACAGTAATGACTTCATCATCACAAAACTCAAGTCTACAACTCTTACTATATTCTATATCCATCTCTACTCTAATACTACTAGCGTCCATTACCAGCTATCAAGTCCAACTTCAACGAAACCTAATAATTCCAAAACAATCTACATCCATTAACTATATACCTATCTATGCCTACACTCACCTAGCACCATACCTCTACCAAACCACCCCTATTCACTATCTCTCATACAAACTACTCTCAACATGTAGACAATCCCACACTACATTAAAACACATAATTATCGGTAAACTTAGCAGACTACCTATACCTCAAGACAAAACTCATATGTTGTGGTGACATACACCCTAACCCAGGCCCACTCACCCTTAGCCCCAATCTGAATAATGCCATGCTCCACAGGGAGAAAAACTCACTCCTCATTATTAATCTTAATGCAAGGAGTATCCTGAACAAAGTCCATGACCACCATGCTCTACTAACCTTATATAATCCAGAAATTGTCATTCTGACTGAGACCTGGCTAAAACCAGATATCCACGATAATGAAATTACAGCACCAGGATATAACATCATTTGGAAAGACAGAGTAGGAAAAAGGGGTGGGGGAGTAGCCATACTATATAAAAGTCACCTCATACTAGAACAACTCAACATCTCAACACCTGACCTAAAAAACATGGAACTCACCCTTGCCAAATTAAAATTAAATCCCAAAAAATACGTCAACATCATAGGCTGCTATATCCCACCAGGCAACAATATTACCATCATGGAAAACCTACTAGAATGGATATCCAACTCCTTACCCCAAGAAAACATCCTACTAGGTGACCTCAATATAGATTGGCTCAACTACTGCAAACAAAACCCACTCTCCCACAATAACCTACACAGATTAACCCAAATTATACATCCCCCACTAGAACTGACATAAGAACCAAACATTATTCCATACTGGACTAGATACTTGTATCCCATCCTTCCCTCATATCCCTTGCTGGATGATTGCCTGACACCCTCAGCGATCACATCCAACATTTCTATTAAAATTTAAAACATCCCTAATAACCCAGGTAACAGTATGGGAAATTAGAAATAAAAAACAACTTAACCTTAACTTTAACAGGGACCTGAATAGCTGTAACTGGACCCCCTTGAAAAAGTTATCACTCGATAAAGCAGTCCAGTACTTTAATACAACCTTCATAAATATACTTAACCACCATGCCACCCCCCCAGAACCACCAGAATTAAAACTAAATATGCCCCCTGGCTAACTAAAAATACAAAAGCTTTCCTCAAAAATAGGAACAAAGCCTGGACACAATTTCATAAGAGTAAAACCCAAACAGACAACAGTACCTTGAACTACAAAACAAGGCCAAAAAACTCAAGAAAGCAGACAAAATCTACCGCTACCAAAACATTCTGAATAAACATCCTAAAAACCCACAAAAACTCTGAGCCGCAATCAACTCTCTCTTACTACCAGGGACAACTTCCACCCCCTTACCAAAAACAGAAATTAACCATGACAATATCCCCACACTATTCAACAAGTTCTTAACAGAAACTATCCAAGCCCTTGCAAATAACCAAACTTGCCCTAATAACCCCACTCCAACAAAAACATCTCCTCCACCTAAAACAGAAAACAATAGCACTCACTTGAACTTTCATTCAGTATCAATCAGTATCAATCAAGACCATTCAAAAACTTCTCCAAAAACTCAAACCAACCACACAAGCTGCCAACAACCTACCAACTGAATATCTGCAATTAGCCACAGAAGCGATAGCCTACCCTGTCACTATCCTAATTAACAGATCCATCTCAGAATGTACAGTACCCCACTTATGGAAAATATCCCATGTAATACCACTGCACAAAGGGGGCAACTCTTTTGAACTCAATAACTATCGGCCTATAGCTATACTTATCCCCCCTTATCAAAAATACTTGAGAAGGTAATCCACATGCAATTGATGCAATATGTGCTAGAAAACAAACTACTATCTACACAGCAACATAGCTTTAGACCCTTCCATAGTACTACCACTGCCTTTACCTCATTCACTAACACCATAAATAACCACAGAAATAATGGACTAATCGTATCTGCTACATTCTTAGATTTATCCAAAGCTTTTGATATGGTCATCCATATAAAACTCCTTCACTCACTCTCCACCTTAAACCTCAGTTCATCTTCTATCTCTTTGTTTAAGAGTTATCTGTCTGGTAGGTAGCAAGCAGTAAAGTGGCAAAACCAAGTATCCTCCTTGCTGCCTGATTCCCTAGGGGTCCCTCAAGGCTTTACTATTCACACTGTTCACCAACCAACTCCAATCCACCACACCAAAAGCCTCTATAGTGCAATATGCAGATGACACCACTGTTATATGTGCAGCCCCCCACAATAGATTACCTCCTCTTCCTAACACAAGAATGCTTCTCTCTAGCCGAAATTTGGTTCACCAACCAACAGCTCATTCTTAACCCAGCCAAAATTAAATTACTCCTCTTTAGCTCCCACAGATCCCTTCCCCTCACTGACAGCTTTACTATCACCTCCAACAACAATACCACTATTACCCCTACCAATCACACCAAGCTGCTAGGTGTGGAAATAGGCAACCACCTTAGATTTGATCTACACATTGCCCAGACTATGAAGAAAGTTCACAAAAAACTCGGACTACGCTATCGAAACAAACACTATGCCTCAAACCATTCAAAAATAACAATAGCAAGGACACACCTACTATCTACATTACTCTATGCCTCCCCTGTGCTCACTAACCTTTGCAAAACTGATCTAAACAAACTCGAATCATGCTACAATAAGATAGCAAGATTTGCTACAGGCTCATCCTATAGAACTCATCACTGTGAGTGTCTCATCAAACTTAACTGGTTCGAGCTCCCACTAATACTTCAGAGCAACTGGCTCTCACTAGCACACAAAATATTACACCACTCAGACAAAATCCCAGCTCTAGAGCATCTAATTAACCCTCACAACATTACTAGAACCTTAAGATCTAGCACCCCAACATCCAACAACTCCATCACTCAATGTAGAAACTCCTTAAAACTCACTTCATGAACAACAGGCTATGCTCCTGTCTCACCCCTGGATAACACACTAGTATATAGCTAATCTCTCTGCACCACATTCTCAGTCTACCCATAGTCCTAATATTACTTCAGGATAGGAAATATTTTCCCTCATGTTAAGATGGCATTACTATCTGCTCATCCTTCTTGCCTAGCAGCTACTGTAATTAATTCTGTGTATTGCTTCTCATAATTATGAATGTGTTTCCACTGTCTTACCTGGTGCTCTCATAATTACTCAATGTGTATACAATATGTGTCACTTAGTTTTACAATGTTAGTAATGAATGTTACAAGCAATGGCTTTTTAATGTTAAAAATGAATGTAATTGGAGGTTTTTTCTCCCTGGGCCTCCACTGAAAATGGACCTGTATCCAGTCGGACTCTCCCGGTTAACAAATGTAAAATAAAATAAAAATAAATAATGGCATATAAATGTTCTTTAATTCTTTGGTATAGACACCTAGTGGACATACCTACATAAAATTCCCTACAAAATGAGCAAATAGCTATATAGACAATCCCTTGTGTCTTACAATTATAAACACCCCTAACTGGTAGAGGTCCGTCTATATGGGGCAATTCTATAAAAGGGCCCTCTAGAATGCATATGCAAGCCACACAAAAACCACATTTGTACATTCCTTTTGGCTTCATACTGTTACTCATGCTGTCAACCTTAAATGTTTCCCTCTGTAAACACCTTTTTAGGTTAACGGTATTCTTAAAGACAAATTTAGGTTTGTCCCCCATTAACCTAAAAAGATCCATGTTACCTTTGATAATATTCCATTTCTTACCAGTAATAGACACAATACTACATCTGTCCACCGACATGTCAAGACAACAAAAAGTGTCATATTTAATACTATTTTCAGAACATAACCTGGTGTCAAGTTCTTTGATGACTTCAAAATGGGGGGAAATCAGTATGCCTACACCTTCTAATTTCCTCTACTAACCTAGATAACATATCTTCCTTGTACCCTCTTTCTACAAACATGCTGACAATAAATCTAACTTCTTCAAATACCAAATCCTCTGATGTCATCCTGGAAGCACGTATAAACTGCCCCTTTGAAATGTTGTTCTCCATATACGTAGGGTGGTTACTAGCATAATGTAAGTAACTATTGACAAAAGTGTTCTTTCTGAAAATCTTACTACTGAAATTATGGGTAAAAGGCTCCAATTTAACAGTAATATCCAAAAAACTTACTTCTAGCCGTATGTCCCCCTTAGTAAACTTCAAAAAATCTGACTGCTCATTCATGTTCTTAATTAATTCAAGAACTTCCCTTTCAGTCCCCTCAATAACAAAAATCAAATCATCAACGAATTTGACGTAGAAGTTGACATGAAATCTGGCCATGATAGGTTTCAAAACTTTTTGTTCCCACCATCCAAGCACCAAGTTGGCATATGCTGGGGCTGCAGCAGACCCCATAGCCATGTTTTATTTCTTAAAAACAACTCACTTAGTCCAGTATTAATTAAATTATTCAATTCCCGCCTTCCTTTAAACCTCACTTCTCCTCTTGAACATTATTTTGCATGTATTGTTTCTACAAATTTCACTTATTTCTTTGTAATTTTCACATTCCATTTTCTAAGGATCCTATTTCCTTTCCTTGTGTCTTTTTTTTTTTACAATATTCAATACGTAAAATATAGCTGGTTTAAATTTTAATTTTCATTTTCTTGTAATTGCTTTTTTGGCAGACAAATGAATTAAAATGAAGAAAGGCCTTACTATATCTATGCAGTTCAGATCCTGTGCCCCAACTCATATGAACCCTTTCCTTAGTTAGTTACAGCCATTTTGTGTCCTAGTATTTTTAAGAGTATTCTGTAGGGAATTTCTAAAATCTGACAGCTGATTACATACATAAAAGCATGTTTCCAGTAACCTATTTCTTTCCCATCACACCTCCAACATTTGCTGTCTACCTGAGGAAAAATTCTTTGAAAAATGCTCAAGGTATAAAAATACCTATGCAGACACTTCCATACAAAAATTCTTAACCTTCTGGACTTGGCTGCATACTTGGGAGGGAAGCCATACATACGTCCTCCCGTTTTTCCCTTGTAAATTGATTTTCCTGCCTCTCATCCCAAACATTTCTAACCTCCTGTTATTGATTCTTAAAGTTATCATGCAAAATTTTGTGATGTACAAATTATTCCATTTTTCAAAACAGCTTCTCCTAGATTCAACTAAAAAGTCTACCAGAGCAGATCTTTAACATAGGTCTTCAATATCCCTTTTCTTTGCCTATACCCTCGTATCAATCCCTGGTAGGGAAGGCAGTCTCTAACTTGCACTCCAAACTTCTACTCGGCCTTATCCCACTGTATTACTTTTCCCTTTCTAGTTATTTGCTCCAGATACCTTGGTTCCTTTGCCAGTTTTTTCCAGTAAATTCCAGCTCCTCCTGCCTTTGTTTGTACTCCTACTTGCAGTCAATTATCCCTATTGGTAAAATTTAATTTCTCCATTCTTGTATTGGCTTAGTTCTTAGAATATCTTCTTCACCTTTCTCAATATGACATTCTGTATGGTTATCTGTATTCTCCTCAAGGAGCTGCATCCAAAATCCCACTCCCTTGTGTCTTGAATTCCCTACCCGCTTCACCTTTACTTTCCACTTTGAATTATGACTTTCTGCTTGTGTTACATGAGCCTTAACTGTAGCTCTAGGATATCCCTCCAAATCAGATAATCCTAAACCACCTTGTTTTATTTGGAGGATCAGCTTATTCCACTTAAATCTTGTTTTCTTTTCTTCCCAGAGAAATTCTTTCAACTCTATAAATTCTTGTCCACAACTACTCTGGTTGATAAAAAATACGTCTTACCTGTATATAAAATTAAAGGCATCTTACTATCTATATCCATAAACAATAGCTTTCTGTTTCTCATTTTTTTGTATTATCTTTTTATTAGTTTCTTCCCACATATCATTAGCTAGCATAACAGAAGTGTTTTTAATCCATACTCCTAAATGCTTCTTCTTATTGTGTCCCCATAAAATTGTGTATTAGTGAACACATTTTTGTGTGGGTATATATAATCCCTGCCTATTTTAGCTGTAAATTCTTGAACCTCATATTGCTGTAACAATGGCATAGTTAATTAAGTCTTCTATAAATACTTCTATGTATGTTTTTTTCTTGTCTTTTCCATTCCTCCATGTTTTACTAATGCCCATAAAATTACAAAATGTCTTTATTACCTCTATAGGATCTCTAGTTAATTTTCTTGTTACGGGCTCTGTGAGTTTGACAACAGTTCTTTCATCTTTCTGTTGCCTATGTCATTGTGCAAACCGTTATTCTTGAGTTTTCAAAAAATACTTGCTTAACAGCAACTTTTCTAAACTCATACATATTATCCATACACTTCCTTTTTTACTTTAGCAATTGCACTACTACTTTTTCTGTCTTATTTCCCTTCATCTGCAGTACTTTAACCTTTGACCTCCCAGCTAAATAATTCCTATTACTACTTCCCCATATCTTTCTGTTGTTTTTATATTTTTAAACTTCCTTTTATCACACACTCGTCACGTCTGAAGAACTGTTTAATCACACACTGTTATCACTTCTGAAGAACTGTTTATCTTCCCTATTAAGTCATATAATTTCTACTACCCATGCCTTTATTTTAACAAGTAAGTAAGAAAGCACCAGTGTCTTATTTACTTCACTGCCCTGCTTCTTTGTCTTACTTTTTATTGTTCCATGATCTGCAATAACTTTTGGACAGGTTTCAAAGCTTTCAATTTTAACAAATAAGTAAGAAAGCACCAGTGTCTTATTTACTTCACTGCCCTGCTTCCTTGTCTTACTTTTTATTGTTCCATGATCTGCAATAACTTTTGGACAGGTTTAAAAGCTTTCAATTAAATACCCAATGCTCCTATGAAATCTTACTTCTGTCCAGTCTAGACCATCTATTGCACATAGTGGAATAATGTGTAAATTCTCTCTGAGCTCCTGTTGGTAAATTCACATATTCCATTTCAAATATTCTCATATATATCTTCAGAAATATACCATCTTTGCAATAGTGATACAGCCTCAGTATTGCCAGTTAGGTCCCAGTCCCTATCCAAAAATATTATCACCTGCTGAAAGCTAGTTATTACTCTTAAAATTCTCTTAATCTTCATAATAACAGTTTTAGATGTATTATAAATACATGCCAGTACAGTCCTCATTCCCTGCCAGTAATTCCTTGTAATGAAAAATATATTAATTGCTTTTTCTGTCCTCTTTTATTACTGCTGAAGCCCCACTCATAATCAATTATCATTCCCCTTTTCATTTGTCTTTGATGTCTGTTGGATATCCATTCTGAAGTCCTTTCTTTGTCAAATCCACAAAGGTTCATGGGTAGTTATTAGGCTTTCAGTACAAGGGATTATTGAGGAGCCAAGCTCAAATTTCCAGTTGCCCCTAAGCACTGTCTAGTTAAGCAACATGCTAATTTCTGTCCAAATGTGTCTCCTGTAGCATTGCTATTTATTCCATACACTTCTTACTGTAATTCAGTATTCTGTGTTTTCTGCTTGTGTCTGCAATGCTATTGACATTACAAGACAACATTGCTAAAGGTAGTCATTGTGGTAAGAAGCTACTACTTTTGCAAATTCTGCATGACAGTTCTTTTGAACATATGATCTGATGTTGTCCTTTTCATTCTTCCCCAAAGAATGGGTTATGGTTCTAATCCTCTGATCCAACTGAGCCGCATACTTCAGCCTTTGGATCCAGTTCTCGAACTCTTTCCTCCCTCTACCCATAATGCCATAGTCCATCCCCAGTACCTCAGATCTCGTTTCCCGAAATCTCCCACAAACATGGGATTATTCTCTCATAGCATTTGCTGTTATTGTTGTTGCGTCTGAAAGTAAGAAAAGTTTAATTATCGTCTTTAATTTATTTCTGTTCTTTGTTAAACCTCCCTCTTAGTTTTTCATACTTTCTGCGTCAGGCTTCCTACTATTTAAATAGTAAATTCTTTCAATTACCATTGCTGGTATTTTGTCTTTTTCTCTTTCTCCTTTATCTTTTCTACCCTTTTCAACAGGGGAACTTTTTTTTACCATTGGTGGTATTCTTCCTTTCTATTTCTTGTCTACAGTGTCATGGCTGACAAGCCCACAGGTTTTAAAAATTGCACGTCTTGTGGGCATAAAATCAGTAACTCAGATGCCCACACAGAAGTGTGTTTACTGTCTGGGGCCAGCTCACTAAAATACAAACTGCTCAATCTGTGCAGCCTTTAATTCTCAAGCCGTTGCTGACAGGAGAAGCAAACTGGTTCTCAAGGGTTTGCTTCCTCTCTCATCTTTCTCATCTTCAGGGGCTCAAACCGCCAGTAAGCCTTCAAAAGCCCCATCGGAACAAACTAAGCGGTCGCCTCTGAAGTCTCCCAAGACTCCCTCAGAGTCACGCTCCAAAGTTGCAAAATTGTTGGATCCAATTTTGTCAGATCTGAAATGACATACAGTGGATACTTGGCACTCGGATCTGAAACCATCGGATCACATCGTGATTTCTGCTAGTCTGGCCACTCAAGTTACAGATCTTAAGTCTTTGGATCTGAAGCCTGTTACTTCATACACTCTGAGGACTTATTCTCCTGAGATCCTCATTGATCCTATTTCCCCTAGTCTCCATTTTCCATTGATGCAAACTCCAAAAAAGCACACGAGACCTCAGTCAACCACCTCACCCATCAGATCCTCCAGGAGTCTAACCGAAGTGAACTTAGGATAAAATGATGCAAAAGTTCCTCAGAACTCAGATCCACATGGGGAGTATTTTGGCTCTGTCCCCTACTGGATCCATGAATCTTCCTGTCACTACTCACAGTTTTATCTCCTTCTTCAATCTGTTCAGTTTTGGAGCCCTGGGATCCGACAACCCCAAGAGTTCCGAAGTTGGATCCAAAGAGAATTACTTCTTCAACTCCGACAGTATCCCTGACCAGTTCTGTTGCTCATCAGATCTGTGGATTTCAAATCTTCTACGATGATGATGGATCCATCCTTGCCCCTTGGAGCCTCTGCACTGGACAGCCTGGGTTCTATTCCCTCCTCCAGGTACAGATCAGGTCAGGTTGTGATCTACTTGTACTGGAACACTCTGATGCAGTGTGGATGACCACTGCTTCTCCTGGTCTGTCTACCTTCAAGGTTGTGGAAAAGGCTTTTTCTCATTTTAGAGATCTGTTCTGTCACCCCTCGGATCCACCCCCTATCCCGTCTTTGGTTCCGAGCTTTGAGTCCATCAGGTTTATTTCACATTCCCTATTAGATACCCTTAAACAAAAAGGGTCTTCCAGTAGGCATTCTTCAGAGGAGTCAGTATTTCTGGAGGCTTTTGGTTCTGGCAGTTATACTACTTGGGTGACCAACTTGGTGAATGAGCTTATTGATCTGGTCTCTTGCCAGGCATGGAAGGAGGTGGATTCCAGTGAGCCAATACCACATTGCATGGGCAAGTTCTTAGCCCCTTCAAAAGATAAACCCAACTAGAGCAAAGGAGTCCCTGTAGATGCAGTGGTTGTGGTAGCAGCCACCAAAAAGGAACTAGCATAACAGAGCTTCTCTGACCAGCCCCCTAACAGGGAGTTGTGGTGCTGGACAGATTTGGAAAGTATGTGTTTGCTTCAATGACCTTCTCTGTGAGGTCCTTGAACTACCTGCACACTCTTCGAGGCTACAGAGAGATTTAACAAAAGCGCTATCAAACTCTGTCTTGTCACGGGCTGCCAGTTCAGGCACTGCCATAAGGAAACATGCCTGGATGCGGCTGTGCGACTTTGCTGTGCCTTTCAAGGCATCTTTCGTCAATGCTCCCTGTGATGGAACATCTTTGCTCGTTCTTTTTGTGAATGAAACGTTTACCCATAGGAAACAAGAAGGAAAGACCCTGTCTGCAGTGTGAACCAATTTTTCTACTCCTCAACTAGCATTCTGTAGAAATCAGAGAGGTGGTAAGAAAATGCGGTTCCACAAATCTTGGAGACCACTCCAGGATCCATGCGGAGATGACTCCTTCAGAGGCAAAGAAGGTAGTTCTAATGCTAGATGTCACCGTTGAGGCAGAGGGGGCCCGCAAAATCAGAGTTAAGATTCCTTTCTGGATAGATCCTTTCAGTGCTGCTAAAGTGATGCCCAACTGCCCACCTCTGGAGACAGTTAGGAGTACTTATTCTTGCACCCAGACTACTGGCCTGCCATTACAAAATATTGCTGGGTGCTAAAAATAATATCCAGTAGTTAATCATGCCATTTTTCCCAGCCCCCAATCTCCAAAAGAAATAGGCTTCCTGACATCTCTCCCAGTCACAGGATGGCTGCAGCATAAAAATTCAAAAACTGCTAGACAAAAGAGTCATCCAGGAGGTCCCGCCAGATCCAACAAGATTTAAAACTTACTTGCATTTCTTTTTAGGGCCAAAAAAAGACAGGAGACCTGAGACCAGTATTGGATCTAAGCAAACTAAATCAGTTCATGAAAAAGTCAAAATTCCAAATGGTCACAGTTCAGTTCATTCTGACGTTTCTACTCAAGGGCAATTGGATGTGCGCTGTAGATCTTCAGGATGCATACTGCCACATCAAAATTGAAAGGCAGTCCCGAAGACACTTGCACTTTTGGCTGGGAGTCAGTCAGTACCAATTCAGAGCCTTGCCCTTTGGACTCATCACAGCCCCCAGGGTGTTTACCAAATGTATGGCAGTGGTGGCAGCTCACTTGAGACTAAAAGGATTCCGAGTGATGTTCATCGTGTTTCACTGCTGCAGTCATTACACTTGGGTTATACTGCCGTCAGGCGGTCCCGCAGTCGGCCAGAGTTCCAAAGTCTGGGTCCGGCGTCAGTTGCTGTCACTTCTTCCCTGACGTCAGTGAGCCAGGGGTATACAAGATGCAGCCGACGCCATTTTCCCCAGTCTTTTTTGCCACGCGGTGCCCAAAGCAAAAGCAGTTCGCAAGTGCTGGTCGGCCGACTCCTGAGATTTTGAATTCGAATTTCAGAACCGAAGTCTTCAATAAAGCTAAGTACCCCGTTGGGGAAACTTTTTCTTGCCTCAGACCGATGTCAGTAAAAGTTAATAATTGTATTTCTTGTGGGAAGCAAATACCTCATAAGGATTTTCATTCTTACTGTATTCCATGCCTAGGCCCAGACCACGACGTCACTAGTTGTCGGTTTTGTGCTAGATTTAACAAGCGCACTATTAAACATCGGTTTGACTTTGCTCACCATTACTTTGGCCGAAGGTTCAATTATACCATGCTGTCGGAACAACCGACGACCGGAATACACAAAAAACGCAAAGACAAGAATAAGGACAGGCATCCGATGTCCAAAACTGATGATGAAGCCTCTTCTAGGCCAGTCGCCGCTTCTCAGTGAGGCGCTTTCACAGCCCCTGACACCCGCTACCTCAGAGCCACAGGTTGCCTCCGACTCCCACATGGAGATGTCTAGTCCTCTGGAAACTCAAGGTATTGGGCCTACGGAAACTAACCCCTCAGATGGGTCCGGAGCCGCTGAGCAGGCATCGGCTTCTGAGGGTGTTTTCAGACCTTCACAGTTTACCATCAAAACAACAACCAAGTCTAAAACTCCATTAAAGACAAAGAAGCAAGTACAGCATTCACCTGGACAGGCCTCCGTGCCTAAAAAATAGATGCTCAAAATGGCCAAAGACTTAATTACTCTGATCAGGGGTTCCCATCCCCCTCCTGATAAAAGGCTTAGGCAGGATACAGACTATGATTCCTCTGACCAGGTTTCCATTTCGTCTGATTCCTCTTCAGACCAGGGATACTCTTTACCCCCCTATGAGGACTCTAATGCTGAAGAATCAATCCCTTCAGCCACTCCTCCTGAGGATTACTGTTTTGGGGAAACTTTACATACCATGAGGGAGCATTTCCATTGGGAGGGCCAGGATTATTCAGAATCCAAGAAAAGGCTCAGAGACTTTCTTTTATTGCCTCAGCACAGGCCCCTTGCTATTCCACCTGTGTTGAATATTGTGGATGATGTGTTCTCTGAATCCAGCTTAAATCCTGATTCTTTGCCCCCTGCTCCAGTCAAGCCAGACAGGTACTACAGAGTCCCTGACTCTCACAATTTCTTTTTATAAAAACCCTGTTGCTGACCCAGAAACTATTTCCCAGGGTCCCAAAGGGGTAAAGGCTTCAACGGCTAAAAATCCAGTTCCCTCTGACAGGGATTCTATTGCATTAGACAGATTGGGAAAGAAAGTTTACACTTCTGCAACTTTAGCAGTAAGAGCTTTAAATTGCCAGTTTCACGTGCTTAAATACCAACAATACTTAATGTCTCTGTTAAAACAGAAAATGCTTACAAGTTCAGAACATCCTGACTATAAGGAAATGCAGGATTTATTGCATGCAGCTGAACAAGTGGGAAAACATACTCTGCAATGTGGTTTTGATTCATTAGAGGCTTCTTGTAGAGCAGCAGTTACAGGATCTGTGATTCGAAGGCATGCTTGGTTAAAAGAACAAGGTTTACCGGATCATGTTAAGGCAAAATTATTGGATGCTCCTTTACAGCAGGATATTTTATTTGGTGTTAAGGCAGAAGAGGTATTAAAGAAAATGGAGGCTAAGGCAAAATCTATGCAAACAGTGAAGGATTTCTTACAGGTGCAGCCACCTCGATTTAGCAGAAATTGGCCTTCAAAAAATTGGTCCTTTCCAGAGTCAGACAGACCACAAAGAGGCAGATACAGATGCCCAAGAGGCAGATCTCAGCCCCAAGGCTCTTACAGACCACGACAGTGGGGTGCTTCAACCCCAAAAGGAGGGGAAGACAAGTCACAACCTTATAGGAAACAGTCCCAATGACTTCCCCCTTCAAATGCCAAGCACTTACCTTTTGGCAGCTCCCTTAGGGGGAAAACTAGCACTTTTTTCACAAAATTGGCATATCATCACCCAAGACAAATGGGTTCTGAATATTGTGTCTCAAGGTCACAGGTTCCACTTTCACACTCTACCAAGGCCAAAAGGAATGCCAGACCTGCCGCAAAATCAATGGGCAGAGGCACAAAAACAAATTACAGCCCTCATGGACATGAGAGCTATTCAAAAAGTGCCACAACAGGAACAAGGACAAGGATTTTACTCAAGACGTTTCCTGGTCCCCAGAAAGGGCAAAGCCTGGAGACCCATACTGGACCTTTCTACTCTAAATACTTACCTGGATGTTCCGAAATTCAAAATGTTGACACTACAGCAGCTTCTTCCCATGCTGGGCAAGAAGGCTTGGCTTGTTACTTTGGACCTCAAAGAGGCATACCTGCATATCCCTATCAGACAAAATTGCAGAAGATACCTCAGATTCATAGCTGGCTCAATGCACTACCAATTCTCTGCACTGCCCTGTGGCTTATCTACTGCGCCCAGGGTCTTCACAGAATGCCTGGCACCAGTAATTGCATTTTGCAGACAAAAAGGAATTCAAATATATCCATACTTGGACGACTGCCTTATTCAAGCAGAGAGCAAGGACATTCTCCTAAAGCATCTGGCGTTTGTAAAAAGATTGCCAATTTGCCTAGGGTACACAGTAAACGAAAAGAAGTCAAAACTAGTGCCCTCACAAGAGATAATATTCCTGGGTGCCAGCTTAAATACAGTGGCCCAGATGGCTTATCTCACGCCAGACAAGCAAGGACAACTGACTCTGTACTTTTAATTGATGGCAACAAAAACCCAACTCCCTGCAAGAAAAATTCTGCAGGCCTTGGGGTTCATGGCATCATGCATACTACTAATAACATATGCCAGACTGCATATGAGGAAATTACAGTGGTACCTAAAAAGTGTTTGGACTCAACACTGTCACAGTTTGAAAACAGTAATGCAACTTATTCCCTGCCTACAACAGGAGTTTCGATGGTGGGCACAGGCATGTCACCACAACAAGGGACAGCCTTTCACTCTACCCACAGCCAGGCAGACACTAACAACAGATGCTTCGGATTATGCCTGGGGAGCACACATGGCAGGAAAATGTATTCAGGGCAAGTAGGCCGCAGACCAAATGCATCTTCACATCAGTCAAAAAGAGATGCTAGCTGTACAAAATGCCCTAACAGCTTTCAAGGACCTTCTGCATCCAGGACAACTACTACTAAAGACAGGCAACACCACAGTTATGTGGTACATAAACAAGCAAGGGGGCACTCATTCTTATCCCCTCTGCAGACAAGCCATGACCTTGTGGAACACAGCTCTAACCTATCAAGTTCATCTGCAAGCACAGTTCCTGTCAGGAAAGAAAAATACTCTGGCGGACGACTTAAGCAGAAACATCATGAATCCTCACGAGTGGAAATTAAATCCACATATATTCAGCATGATAACACAAAAATGGGGGAGCCCAGACATAGATCTTTTTGCCTCCCCAATGAATTGCCAACTACAGAAATTCTGCACAAGGACTTACCACACACAGGCATGGAAAGTGGATGCTCTTTCGTTCAGCTGGAAAAGCCTAAAAGTTTATGCCTTCCCACCACTGCCTCTACTTTCAAAGGTACTTCTAAAAGCCAGACAAGAAAAGCCAAAAATGATCCTGATTGCCCCAGACTGGCCACGCCAACACTGGTATCCAATCTTAAAGAACTTAGCTCAAGGCCCACCATGGATTTTACCTCAAATTCCTCATCTTCTGACTCAACAAAACAATCAAATCCTGCACAGCCAGCTCAAAATGTTAAACCTGGCTGTATGGGAAATTCCTTAGTCAAGCAGACAACACCTCTCTCTAAAGCTGTTATGGATGTCATTTTGGAGGCCAGGAGGCTTAGCACCAGGAAATCCTATTCAGAAAAGTGGAAGAGATTCTGTGCCTGGAACCAGGCTCAAAGCTTTGACCCTCTTGTCCCAAATATTCCTCAGATATTACAATTCTTAACTGAGATGCTGGACAAAGGCCTATCCTTTTCATCCATTAAGATCCATACCTCTGCCATCTCGGCTCATTACAACACAGATCCTCCTATTTTCTCTCATCCATTGCTAAAACAGTACCTCAGTGGGGCTAAAAAAATAAGACCGCCCCGGAGAGCACCAACACCAACTTGGGACCTCAATTTTGTCTTGTAAAAACTAACTTTACCTCCTTTTGAGCCAGCCAATTCAGCAGAATTAAAATGTGTCATGGAAAACTGTTCTGCTTCTGGCAATAACCTCAGCACGAAGAGTCTCAGAGTTTCAGGCACTAATGGCAGTGGAGCCTTTCATCATTTTTCACCAAGACAGGGTTTCTTTAAGAACAAACCCTTCATTTATGCCTAAGGTGGTATCCAGTGTGGCTCTTAACCAAATTATTCACTTGCCAACTTTTTATCCAAATCCCCAGAATAAAGGGGAGAGACTTCTGCATTCATTGGACATACACAGGCAGTTACGTTTCTACCTGGACAAAACAAAAGCTTTCAGGAAAACTGAGCAATTGTTTGTAGCATATGCTGCAGGATCACAGGGAAAGGCTATTTCAAAGCAGACCATTTCAAAGTGGATAGGACACTGTATCCGTTTTTGCTACACACAGCATGGGAAAACTGTACCTAGCAACATTAGGCCACATTCCACCAGGGCAACAGCCACTTCAACTGCCTACCTTACAGGAGTACCTACCAAAGATATCTTGGAAGTTGCAACTTGGAGTTCAGTGCACACCTTTACCAAACATTATCACTTGCCTATTTATTCTAAATCCAGAGCTGGCTTTGCCTCTGCAGTGCTGCAGGGCCTCATAGCCACCCCAAATCCTCTGTAGAACCAGCCACCCTACCTCAGCTTTGGGATTCAACCCAAGTGTAATGACTGCAGCAGTGAAACACGATGAACATAGTACAGTTTTGTACCTACCATAAATGCAGATGTTCAAGTGTATTCACTGCTGCAGTCCAGGTCACCCTCCCTCCATCCCCTCTTTCTTAGCTGGGACTTATCTATACCTTTCTATCCTATACTACCTATGTGGTGTATTTGCTGGTAACTGAAGGTTTTGGTTTTACTTTTTATGTATGTTTTATAAGCAATATGTATTGCCTACCTATTTGGGGGCACCTGACATCTGGGGCAAGAAAAACTGAAGAAAATGGCGTCAGCTGCATCTTATATACCCCTGGCGCACTGACGTCAGGGAAGAAGCGACAGCAACCGACGCCGGACCAAGACTGTGGAACTCTGGCCGACTGCGGGACCGCCTGACGGCAGGATAACCCAAGTGTAATGACTGCAGCAGTGAATACACTCGAACATCTATATTTATGGTAGGTACAAAACTGTACTTTCCATACCTAGATGAATGTCTCCTCACCCGGCCCTACCATGCATCTCCTACAACAATCCAGAACTATTTGCTCCGGATTCATCATTTACTGGGTATCACAGTCAATTATGCCAAATCAAACCTCACACTGGTACAGAGCCTGGAGTTTATTGGTGCACATCTGAACACAACAATGCAAATTGCCTCTTTTCCTACTCATCGCATAGAAATACTCATATCTCAGGTTCATTAACTTCTATCTCATCCGACTACTCCAGCCAGGCTAATTCTCCAAGCTTTGAGGTTGATGGCAGCAGCAATGTTTGTAGTTCCTTTAGCATGCTACTTTATGCGTATCCTTCATTGAACTCTACCTGTTCAGTGGCCTATTCTTCAACAACCCCTGTCCTTTCCATTCAAGCTTACACAAGTACGCAAACACCATATTCACTGATGGATTCAGTCAGACAGCATTTACCTAGGCTGGACCTTTGTTTTTCCTCCCCTGCTGGCCACAGTTACCACGGATGCTTCCCAGTTGGGGTGAGGGGAGGCATTATTTGTGATGGACGGTCTAAGGCATGTGGTCTTCCCCAAGAGACCAATTTGAATATCAACATACTGGAGATGAATGCAGTCCTTTTAGCACTGCAAACATTTGAAGATGCTCATCCTATAGGGACTATAGTTATTCAAAACAACATGTCTGTAATCTTGTATATCAACAAACAAGGGGAAACCTGGTCTTACCAGGACTATGCAGGGAGGCTATGAAAGTTTGGCAATGGGTGATCTCCTCCAACCACTTTCTAGTAGTAATGCACATTCTGGGGAAATCCAGCATACTGGCAGACAAACTCAGCAGGTCCATTCTGATGCCTCACGAGTGGTCTCTCAAACAGTCAGTGGTGGAACGTTTCTGTTGTTGGGGCCAACCTTGCTGTGATCTCTTTGCGTCTCCCTACAACAAGTGCAGCAGGTATTATGGTCTGATGCCCCCCTCGGGGGGGAGTAACTGAGAGATGCTCTAGTCCACATTTGGCCATCTTTTCTCCTTTACCCTTATGCCCCACTTCCTTTGATTCCAAAATTTCTACAGAAAGCAAGCTAGTTGAAGAGCTCAGTCATCCTCATTGCTCCTTTCTGACCTCACCTGGTGTGGTTCCCCTTCCTTTGGTCTCGTCTTCATTATCCTCCCTGGATACTGAACCCAACTCCAGATCTTCTCTCACACCCCTCAGGGATGAATCATCCTAATATACCAACCATCAAACCTTAACCGTGTGATTTCTCCAGTTCCAATAATAGCCAGGCAGTCCAGGCTTTCTTCCCCAGTATGTGCCATTTTATTGTCCTTGCAAAAAGACTCCACAAAAAAGGTTTACAAGAGTAAATGGAAGAGATTTTCCCTTTGGGCATTAGGAAACAACATTGACCCTTTTAATGCCTCTGTTTCTACTGTTCTTGATTTTCTGGCTGCTCTTTTCAAAGAAGCAGCTAGTTTTTCTGTGATTACAACTACAGTTGGCAGCCATATCAAATTTTCATACTGGAGTTAAAAAATATTGTTTGGCTTCTTCCAAGTTATGTAAGGCTTTCATGAAAGGCACTTTCCTCCTTAGACCCCCAGTAAAAGATCCCTCACCTCCCTGGGACTTGACAGTGGTACTACCAGATCTGACTCAAAAAACATTTGAACCTTGAAATTATTTAAAGTATCTATCTTGGAAAGCAGCCTTTTTAATAGCTGTTATTTCTGCCAAAAGGATTTCTGAACTCTAGGCTCTTTCATCAAATACTCTGTACATTATTTTTCATAAAGACAGGGTTATTTTATGAACTAACCCTTCCTTTGTACCTAAAGTGGCTTCTGAATCTAACATTAACCAGTCTGTTCATTTACCGGTTTTCTTTCCAAATTTTTTAAACAAATGAGAATACATGCTACATCTTTTGGACGTGCACAGTCAGTTATGTTTTTATTTACACAGAACTAAAGAAATCAGAAAATCAAATCAGCTGTTTGTCTGCTTCTCAAAAAGTTGACTGTGTTATCCAGTATCTAAAGTTACGTTAGCTAAATAGATAACTAATTGCATTTCTTGGATCTATTCCCAACAAGGCATTTCTCTACGAAGACCGCCTAAAGCCCCCTCAGTTAGATCTATGACCACTTCATCTGCTTTTTTGGTCAAGAGCATCTGTTGATGACATTTGCACATCAGCCACATGGTCTATTGTTCATACCCATTGCTCATTATAAAATTGGACCTAATCTCCAGAAACAGAGCTGCTTTTAGCTCAGTGGTTCTCTGGATATAATTCCATGGGTCCATACAAGATTCACGTAGCTGGGGACTCTGTCCCATTCCTTGAGGAAGAATGAAAAGGACATCAGATTTAAAAGTTATGTACTTACCATAACTAAGTATCTGTATTGTCTGTTTTCATTCTTCCTCAACTTCCTCCCCTTCCTATAATCTTCTGGAGTGACCTGTTGGTTTTATTATTGGAAGCTATAGTTCCGGGTTTGAGCCCTATTCTATTACTTTCTCTAACTTCTTATTGTGGACTTTATGACAGCAAACTTGATCTGAGGTACTGGGGTTGTAGTAGGGCATTATGGGTAGAGGGGAGAGCTCGAGAGTTGGATCCAAAGTCTGAAGTGTGTGGCCGAGTCAAATCCAAGGATTGGATCTGTAACCAGTTTGTTCCGTTCATTGAGGAAGAATGAAAATGGACAATACAGATGCCTAGTTACAGTGAGTGCATAATTTTTAATTTCCACATTGCAACTTACATGCACACATAAATACTTGATAATTTGATGGGGTATGCATTTGCTGCTTCTGGTCTCTATTTAATCCCATGTCACATTTTCCCAGATTTTTTTTTGCTTCAGTAAAAACATTCAAGAAACAAAATGTGTTTAAACTCCAAGTCCCTTTTAAGTCACAGTGAACACTAAGCTATATACACTTTCCACAGATGTAAGTTACCCACCCCCATAGGGACAGCTGCACCAAAGAAAAAGCTATACCCACAGGGCTTAGATAGTTTAAAAGTTAGGTTTAACCATGCTCGAACCACATGCTAAAGCCTTTGTTTCCTCTTGCACAGATGCTATCTTCTTGTTTCCTATCACTGTGTACCTCTCAGATGTGAAAAACAACTTGCATGCTCTCAGTTAACCAATTTCTAGACTTAAGAAAAAGTACACTGACTACACCGATATGAATAAACTAAATCTTGCACTTTTCTGTTTAATATGTGAGTACTAAGGATGCCAGGGATGCAATAACTTTAATATTTACTTTTTCTAGTATCTGGCTTTCATTCATTTTCACTGAACTTCTTACCAACTTCCCTTTATGTGCTATCAGAATTTTTCTTAAACAAATGCCTCAGAGCACATTCTTCAGTCATTTATTAATTAACCACCTGCAACTACAGACTTGTCATCTCCCGCTGCTGGTTCTTGGTGGAAAGAAGAAAACAAAAAGAGCAGGTAAGGTAATAGCTTTACCTAAAAAAAAACTGTGTTTAAGAACTGAAACACTGCCATTTTTCATGGTTTCCGTTTTCTTTCTTGATTTATTGGGAAAAAATCCCTTGTCTGCAACATAAATTAAGAATATTAATCTGTACCACCATTGTTTAAAATCAGGGGAATTATATTTATTATATATGTTTTCTTTCTCGTCATCTTGACCACCCAACACTGGTCTCTGGTTCAAATCCAGGGTAATACTGATCTTTCTAGTCAGCTCATGGGATTTTTTTTTCTTTTGCTCAGTCATTTTACTTTGGAACAATGGAAAAGGTTTCATAGGCAAATTCTCTGTCTCTGAGTTTTGCTATTGTCAGAAAAACAAGAAGCAGACTCCCCTTCAGCTTGCTAGGTCATTCTTTGCTGAGTAGAATTTATTTCTTCCTAAGCCTGTTCTGCATTGCAGAATTTCTTTGGCCCTCCAAGAAACTGTGTTCTAAAAACAACTGGATGTAGCAACTTGAATCTTACATCTACCTGTCAAGATCCCCTGATTGCTGGGAAAACGTTGTTTCTCTTCTGCCTAGTATACAACCAGTCATTTTCCACAAACAGTATTTTCCCTTCTGCCATATTTCTGTCAGGAGTAGCTCTTACTGCTGGTATAACTGCAGCTTTAATAATATAGGCCTTGTCTTCTTTTATCTGCCCAAACTTGGAGCACACACATGGTGTTCCCTTTCAGTTAACAAATGTTGCTGTGGAATAGCAGTCCAGTTATTCATTTGTACGTTCATAAACTTAATGCAATCTGCCATCTCCAATTCCCTGGTTCAGCAGAAAACCTCAAGCTTTCTATGCATACTCTGTAATATAGCATTACTGTTTTTGAAACAGTTCTTTAGAGGTGTCATACTCAGCTAGCTTTTCCTTCTTATCAACCTCTGTTTTCTGCAGGTGTTTTACAGAAGATCTGAATGGCTACTTAAAGCTTATTCTATTCTTTCCAGTGTCCCACTTATTTTAAGCACCTTTGATTGCACTGGATTTATTTTTTCCTTTAAATTATTGGAAACTGTCTCCTGTACCAAAACTGAAACCTGAATTGCTTTTTGCAGAACAGCTGCAAGGCTCTTCCCCAGCAGATTTTTTTTCTTATTTTCTCCAGACACCTCCTTTTTGGTATCCAGGCGGTGTAGTGATTAGTCAGTAACTGAGTTATACTCCGAAGAATAGCTTATGGTGACTTTTTTCCCCCTAAAGTTTCTGTTTTCTTAGTAGAAAAGCTGTAATAAACCCGTTGATCAGCGTGCAAATATCTTGGAAGTCCACACTGGTTTTCTGTTGTAGAATGTCCAATCCAAGAAGAAAAAAATTGTTGTAGAATGTCATTATCCAGTGTCAAATTTCCAGATCAATTTAACCATAGCACTTTTGAGTTGCTCAGCATTTTACATGTAGATTTCAAACTTGCCCATATCCACAAAAAAAAAAAAAATTACCATTCTGTGAAACCTACAGCTGTTTACCTTATCAGAGGTATGATTTTTCAGTAGGATTTTGCCCCCCCCCCATCTTGCATATCACCAAAGTAATAATTTTCATGTGAATTTTGGTATACAGACATTAGTTGGCTTCCCAGCAATGCTGGCAACTATTTGGCAAATCAAAGTACGGATACAAAAGATGCTGAATTGCAAAAATTCAACCATAACATAACAATATTTATGTTCTGAGTTCGTTTATAACTTACCGGTGCCCAGGATAGTCATTTTGATTATTGCCTGCTTGTTTCTCCAAGTGGAGCAAACCAAGTGGAACAAACCATTATTTTCATATATGAGCTGTGTTCTCCCAACACTTTTAAATATGCAGTTACCACTGAAATGTAAAGTAATCTCCTCTGTTTGTATTTTGCCTCTAGGAAAAAAAGCAGTGCTGTTTTTTACCTGCTTCTGCACTTTTTCTGGCCAACTGCAAATAACCTATTATATTTAATTTCACTCCTTCTGTCTGTTGTGCACACACTACCCTATTTCATCTATCCTTTGTCAGTAGAGTTGCAACCTGGCACATTCATCCACTCAGTTCCATGGACAGCCACCAACTGAGGATAATGGGAGTGCTTGTATGTTTCTTTGCTTGCTCACATATCCTTATTCAGCACCTGATCATGGAAGTAGTTGGAATGCGCAGATATGCTAAATAAAAATGTGGGGGCATTGGTAGTTTGTGTAGACAGAGAAGGGGAGGATTGTTTAAAGCCTTATAGTCTTCCATGCCCCAACTTTATTTTTTTAGTCAGCCTACAAAGTAAATAATAGTAAAATGCTGTAGAATGTGGGAATTACTTCTAGTGAATCTTTCTTTTGAATATCTGATACTGTTTACAGTTGGCATGTGGAACTGGAATGCAAAGATATTGGGCATAGCTAAGAGTAGACATAAAGTGCAAGCTTAAGAAATGTGAAAATGCTGATGACATGGGCAAAATATCGTAGTGTGCATCAGTTTCATAATACTGACTGATAAAATACCATGTTTCTTCAACAGTGTGTAGATAGGCCATTCATAACTACTTGCTAATTCATGAGTTACCGATAATACATGCATACCACACAAGGGGCTGTACTGGAGTACTCAGCATGAGAGCAAGAACTGGAGAGGAGCCAGCATGCAGCCAGTCATGAAGGTGGTTTGTGCCCATGCTGGCATCCTAGCAACAAGGGTGTTTCTGTTTAATCCCTAACTCCACCTCTGCTGACTGACATGAGCACTGTCATCATAGCAAGGCTTCCTTTTCCTTCCCAGGGCGCATGTATGCTGCCTCCTGCACATCGAGAGCTACTGTCAGTGGCTTGGGAACACCAAGCCCACTTCTTTGGTCCTGGCCATTTCATTGCCTTGCATGACTCCACTTGCTTGATGTTGATCAGTTGATTAGAACCACCACTCCCTCCCTATCCTGATGATAAGTGAGCTGGCTTCGAGGTTCAGTCTCTTTCCCCCACCAAGCTCTTCCAACACCCAAGTTACTATTCAAATTCATATCATCTGAGTTATAGTCAAAATGTTGTCCTTTTGTGCCACAGAGTCATGGGAGTGATAGATGTTGGCATTTGTCAGTAATGCATGGTGTTTGTTGCATTTTTTATGTATCAGTAAATAAAGGTTTGTTATAATGAGAAAATGTTTCTATTTCAGAGTGAATCCTCGGTGTGATGTGGTAAATGTTTATAAAAAGTGGCACATGGCATACCACGGTACATGTGTGGGAGCTCTAAGGCGGATACTAGACCAAGGCGAGATTATGTCAGGTACGTTATTTAGTTCAGTAGTGCAGACTCACTGATGATTCACACAGTTGTTCTTCATATCAGTATTGCTTCACACTCTGTTGTAGCATTTATACTTTCTGTACATTTATATGCTGTGCACTGCCTTAAGACCATTACCAACATTTTGTCATCTTTTTCCTATTGACTTGTTATGTCACCAAGTAAGTTATTATTTATTTTACATTTGTTGACCAGGATTTTCCGACTGAGCTTGATTCCCCTTTTTCAGCAGAGGCCCAGGGAGAAAAGCTCCAACAATAGTACCATTACACCACCTTGGATTACACATTTGTTTCAGAAATGCTTCTTAATTATTGATAGCGCCATTATGCAGCTTTGTTTAATCATTTAGGACCCATGACATCAGTAATTGGTGATGGCTTCTCCAGGTACATTACAAAGATCTGAAAAGCATTATACATTGGGAATTACATATTACACAGAAGGTTACTTGTACAAGACGAGGAAAAAGCTGATGTTATGTTTAGTAAAGCTGAAAAAACAAAAGAATGACAGTGCAGTTTTGAACTCTCAGAAAAGGGATCTCATTTGAAATAAAAATGGACAAGAAAGAGGCTTAAAACAGAATGTTAAACCTGAAGGACCTAATAATGTAATTGCTTTGGTAAGTTTAAAATATAATTAGTATGTCCAACATACTTGCCGAATATGTTTTGGAGGGAAAAGAAAGTGGTAGATGATTTGGGAAAAGGTACATAAATGTTGCCTGTTTATAATACATGAAGGAAATGGGAAGCCTTTTAAAAATGTACTGACTGCCAGCTCGATTGGCTTAGAGGGATGAAACCCTGACTGTGACCCAAGTTCGTTGGACAGCTTGAGCACTGAAGGAGCTATCTGGAAAAAAAGAATGAAAAGACTATGCTTGCTTGCCTTTATTGGAGGATTGAATTTGGGAAGGTGCTGGCTGACATACTGAGTCACTGTTCACCTTTTTTTTCTTGTACTTGGACATTACTACTTGCACCTAAAGTCACTCATGATTTTATGAATCTAATCCAAAGTCTTAAAGAACTAAGGAGAAGATAGCATCTTCAGATCCCTACTTTTATTTATTTTTTTTTGTGTAGTATGTGGTCAGTCTTGCAACATTCCAGAAAAAAACAAGCATTACACTGCCTGTCAGTAATAATGTTTTTCTCTGAGATGCAGTGACCTTGAAATTAAAATAATAAAATAATGGGGGTAGTAAAGGAGGTATGGAGGTGATGGGGGTTGACATCTGCAGAAAACACTTTTGTCACATTTCTTCATATTTTACCAAGCTTGAGTATATGTGTTCTAATTTACTACACAGTCAAGCTTCTGAAATAGGAGGATTATTTGTTGAGCTTTTATGATCTGAGTGTGGATGTTTCTAGATGTAGTGGAGCTTAATCTGTATCACAATAATGATACGTGTATAAAGGAAAGAAATGGGTCTGAAATAGGATGTGAGGTTAAGGAGAATCCGTGTATTTGCTTAAAAGACGTTTCTAGGCATTTGTTTGTTTGTTTTAAGATTTGACTCAGCTAAACTAAAATGAACCCTTTTGCTACTGCTTAGGCCACTGGTAGAGTACAACAGAAAAGTACTAAACCTTGCATGTTTAACAAAACAAAGATATTACAAGATGGCTGTTGCAGCAGACTGGAATAACATGAAAAGATCTGAATACTGGGCATTCTACAGTGAATATTTCTTCTGCTTTCATGAGCACCCCCCTTTTTTTTTTTTTACAGACATGCATTCCATGTGTCAAGAGAACAACATTATATTGTGTTCTACACTGGGACAAACTGCCTACCAGCAGAGCTAATCAGTCCTTTTCTGTTATTCACCCAGTTTGTATTTTGAGCCTTTCGTTCAGTGTGTGAAAGTTTCTGCGTTTGATGCCTAAGAAATTCCCAACGTCTAAATGTTCCTGCAGCTGCCTAATCGTGAGCAAGTATCCATAGTGACAGAATCTCTGTTTCTTGGGCAGGGAACATAATATTGGGCCAGTGGTCCATTTTGGCTGTCCATAGACAGAAGAGAGAGAGAGAAATTGTAAACCTACCAGAGTCATTCCTGACTGCTGCATTTCATAGTGGACATCTCAGGGATCATCATTAAGGTTCTTTGGGTGATTCCATTGCAGTGGTGGAGCATCAAGACTTAGCAAAGGAGCGAAAGTTTAGATGTTGGTTACTTCTTCCAAGTTAAGTCCACCCTCAAGGAAGGCTCACTGACTTTGTGTGCTACCATATCTTCCTCAGCTAGTGAAGTGTAGAGCTCTTGCACATCATCTGCTAACAAGAGGCTTTGTGCATTATGACAACTGTCATGGGAAGTGGATCCCAGGATGTCTGGAGTGTCTCCCTCATAGTCCAGCACCCAGAACACTTTTGTGCTTGCCAGGCCTTGGGTAACAGTCCCTCATGTCTGTCTTTGTGGATTCATTGGTGACTTTTGGTATTAGATGCTCTTATGGATAAGGCCAGTTTATTTGGTACACCTGCCCAGCAGGTAATGAAGAAAATGGAAGAAAAGGCAAAATCTGTACAAACGGTTAAAGATTTCTTACAGGTTCAGCCCCCAAGGTTTAGCAGGAACTGGCCTGCCAAAAATTGGTCCTTTCCTGACTCCACAAGATCCCAAAGGGGCAGGAATAGACGCTCCAGAGGCCGAACTCAATCCAGAGGAGGTGCCTACAGAGGACGACAGTGGCAAGGTAATAACAGAGGCACAGACACAACCACTACCACTGCAACAGGACAATCACAGTGACTTGGCTCTAACTCCGCCTACCAGGGAGCAAATAGCAGCACCATTAGGCGGAAAGTTAGCATTATTTTCAAAAAATTGGCACTACATCACAAAAGACAAGTGGATTTTGCAAACCATAGACCAAGGCTACCGGTTCCACTTCCACACCTTACCAGTCAAAAGAGGAATGCCAAACCTGCCTCCAAATCAAAAAATAGAAGCTCTACAGCAGATAATGCAATTAACAAAGATGAGAGCTGTGGAAAGAGTACCAATAACAGAACAGGGAAAAGGATTCTACTCCAGACTCTTCCTAGTACCAAGAAAAGAAAAAAGTTGGAGACCTATTCTAGACCTGTCCATCTTAAACACATATATCATTGTCCCAAAATTCAAAATGCTGACCCTACAGCAACTTCTTCCCATGCTGGGCAAGGAGTGTTGGCTGGTGACTCTAGATCTCAAGGAGGCATACCTGCACGTCCCCATTCGACCAAATTGCAGAAGATACCTCAGATTTCTTGCAGGATCAGAGCATTATCAATTCTCAGCATTGCCCTTTGGCTTATCTACTGCGCCCAGAGTATTCACAAAATGCCTGGCATCAGTAATCGCCCACTGCAGACTACAGGGAATCCAAATTTATCCATACCTGGACGACTGCCTGCTACAAGCGGACAACAAAAGCAAGCTGACAACAGATTTACAAAGGGTCATTTACTTGCTACAAGCCCTGGGATACACAGTCAATTTACAAAAGTCAAGGCTGATACCATCCCAAACAAGAACATTCTTGGGCGCAGAATTGGACACAGTAAGACAAATGGCATTCCTAACTGCAGAAAAACAGAAAGAACTCCCTCTTTACTTCTTGGCATTAACAAAGCAGAACAAACTAACAGCAAGAAAAGTTCTGCAGGCCTTGGGCTTCATGGCATCATGCATAATCTTGGTCCCACATGCCAGACTGCATATGAGAAAACTACAGTGGTACCTAAAGAATTTATGGTCACAACACAGGCACAGCCTAGAAGCGGAAATACCTCTAATCCCATGCCTAAAACAGGAGTTCCTATGGTGGGCTCAAGCATGCCAGTCAAACCCAGGCCTACCATTCCACAACTTTCGAGCAAGCCAAACCATCACAACAGACGCCTCAGACCTAGGATGGGGGGCACACATGCTGGACAAATGCGTACAAGGACTGTGGACCCAGGACCAGCTGCACCTGCACATCAACCAAAAAGAAATGCTGGCAGTAAAACTGGCAATCCAAAAATTCAGACCATTCCTCAAAGAAGGTCATTTGATGATAAGGACAGACAACACCACAGTCATGTGGTACATCAACAAACAGGGAGGCACTCATTCATACCCCCTATGCAGAATGACTTTGGACCTTTGGAATCTGGCACTCAGCTACAACATCCAGTTACAGGCAATATTTGTACCAGGAAAGGAGAACACTCTAGCAGACATGTTAAGCAGAACCACCTCGGATGCTCACGAATGGATGCTACACCCGGACATCTTCAAGACCATCACAAAGAAATGGGGAATGCCACAAATAGATCTATTCGCTTCCCCTCTCAATCACCAGCTCAAAAAATTCTGCACAAGGACATTCCACCCACTTGCATGGAAGGTGGATTCGCTCTCCTTCAGCTGGAAAGATCTGATAGCATATGCATTTCCACCTCTTCCCTTGATACACAGGGTATTACTGAAAATCAAGGAGGAACGTCCAAGGATAATCCTGATAGCTCCGAACTGGCCAAGACAACACTGGTACCCATTGCTGAGGAGCATGTCTTGGGAGAAAATGTGGTCAATACCCCTGATGCCTTTGATGTTAACTCAGAACAACTACAGCATCATGCATCCAAACCTAAAAACTTTGCAACTGACTGCCTGGAACATCACATAGCAGCAACTAATCCAGATCTTTCCCAAAGGGTTAAAGACATTATCCTTGAAGCCCGCAGACCTTCAACAAGAAGGAACTACGCAGGAAAATGGAAAAGGTTTGTCATTTGGAGTGCTGAAAGAGGGAAGGATGTGTCGAATATAGATATTCCTAACATTCTGGAGTATTTGGCAGAGCTTCTACATACAGGCCTGTCCTATTCCTCCATCAAGATACATGCATCAGCTATTTCAGCAGAATACAGCTTTGATCCACCTGTCTTTTCACATCCTCTACTCAGGCAGTTCCTCAGAGGGATCAAGAATGTAAAACCTCCTAGGAAACCACCATTGCCAGCATGAGACTTGAACTTTGTGCTAGAAAAGTTGACACTCCCTCCGTTTGAACCAGCAGCAACAGCAGATCTACAGCACCTGTCATGGAAAACTGCTTTCCTACTGGCAATTACCTCTGCAAGGAGGGTTTCTGAACTTCAGGCCTTAATGGCAGTGCAACCCTTCCTAATCTTTCATCAAGATAGGGTGCCCATGAGAACTAATCCTACATTTATGCCTAAGGTGGTATCCAGAGTGTCCTTAAACCAGGCAATCCACCTACCTACCTTCTTCCCCAATCCACAAAACAGAGGGGAAAGAATGCTGCATACCTTGGATGTACATAGACAGCTACGCTACTACCTGGACAGAACCAAAAGTAACAGAAAAACTGACCAGCTTTTTGTAGCCTATGCAACAGGAAGGGAAGGAAAAGCAATTTCCAAACAGACAATCTCCAAATGGATAGGAAATTGCATACGATTCTGTTACTCCTACCATGGAAAACCAATTCCACAGAACATAAGGCCTCATTCTACAAGGGCTACAGCCACTACCACAGCTTTCTTACGAGGAGTGGCAACCAAGGACATTATTGAGGCGGCTACTTGGACCTCCGTGCATACATTTGCCAAGCATTATAATTTACCTCTGTATTCTAGATCCCGAGCAGGGTTTGCCACTGCTGTACTGCAAGGGATCCTAACCACACCATAATTTTTTCTTCCTCCTCCCCTAGTTGGCTATGGTATTCTACCCAGTTGTTATGACTGCAGATGCATCCATGAAGGACATAGTACAGTTTTGTACCTACCATAAATGTAGATGTCCGAACTGGATAGCATCTGCAGTCAGGATTACCCTCCCTCCTTCCCCTCTGAGGTACTCCTAGGGTATTTACCCTCCTAATAGCTAGCTAGGGGAGTCTCTTATGGTGTATTTGTTTGTATATATGTACATACATGCTTATTTGTTGTGTTTGCCTTCTATCTTTTTGGAAACATTGGCCTTTATCCAAAATTTAGCCTTCCAAGAGGGCAACTGGCATCTGGGGCAAGAAACACTGAGGAAAATGGCGTCGGCTGATGCCTTTATACCCGAAGACCAGCAGAGATGACGTCGGGTGAAGTGCGACATCAGCCAAAGCCGGACCCAGACTTTGGAATCCGGCCGACCGAAGGGCTGCCTGACGACAGGACAACCCAGTTGTTATGACTGCAGATGCTATCCAGTTCGGACATCTACATTTATGGTAGGTACAAAACTGTACTTTTTGCACCCTGGGAAGGAGGAGGAGTCAGACCTAATTTCTGAAGTGGCTTAGGGCAGTAAGACCTTATTTCCCTGTGTCCTTCCCAGATTAATTTCTCAAGCTTATAAATCTCTCTGTACACTGGCTTCTGTCCCTTTTACCTTCTCATCAGAAACGCCGTAAGGAATACCTGGAGAAGGTAAAAATTACTTCACCCATGAGTGGATGCTAGACAGAAACACTGTATTGAACATTTCCATCTTGGTTACATCCAATAATGAATCTGATTTAATTTCACCTAATTAGTCCCTTCTTTAACAATGTCTTTAAAGTTCTACTCCTACTTTTCTCCTCCAACTCACTGGTGCACCTATAGGTAGCCCTCTGTCTCTTTTCTTATTTTTTTTTATAAACTACCTGTAGGTGCAGTAGTGAGTTGGTGGAGAAACGTAGGAGTGGAGCTTTACAGATTCTGTTAAAGAAGGGACTAATTTTATTGCTGTTTGTTAGTTTTATTAGATGTCAGATAGGAGGAGAAAGTGTGACTGTGGTCAGCAAATTACCTGCAAGGATCTCCACTCCAAGTGCCTCTTTTATTTAGGCACAGAGCATGATCATATGAATTGTATGGTTTGCCAGTCCTTCTTACTTAAAACATTAGAGATGTGATTGTCTTCCCACAATATGCATTTGGAAACCCAATATCTTAAGCACTTTGCCTACTTTAAGATGGTCTATTTCCTATACTGAAGAAGAAATTTAAGAGGTCTAAGCCCAGCATTATGTTTGCCTTGTCAGACATGGAAGTACCATCAGAGATCTCGGAACCTTTGGTACATCCTATGCCTAAAACTTTCTCCGGTGTGGCATCTGAGGTTCACACGTCTGAAACAACTGATGTTATCAACACCGGAGAGAAGGGATGATTCCGTATAATTATCTCCAAAAGCCCAAGGGTATACCACAAAATTTGGTTCGGGGGGAAATACCAGGGTCACTTAATAAGGTATGTCAGAGGCTAGAACCTCCACACATCTTGTTAAAGAAGACATCACACCTAAAAAGAAGAAACAGAAAACGACAAATGTTTCCTGTACCCTGACTTCTAAACAAAAGGAATGGATGGATTTCTCCCAAGACCTATTTAAGGCCATAATGGCACTCAAGTCACCATCATTTACATCATCTTCTCCTACTCCTGCTACAACACAGAAGAGGTATTTAGAATCATCTTCTTCTGTGGATGACAAGGCAAACTCAGACTCTGATGAGCACTCCTTGGCCTACTCCTCTTGCATCCATTCTCCAGGCCAAGTGGCCCATAATGATGATTCCATTTCCCTGGGATACCCCTGTTGAAGAGGCTTCATTTGGAGGTACCTTTCCCTCCCTAATGTCCTGGAGGCCTTTCTTGATGCCTTTGCATTTATGCCCACTGCTCCTGATTCTCAGCCATCAGCTCCTAAAAGGCCTGATAGATTCTATAAAGTAGTTGAAGATTTAATGTTTTTGTACAAGAATTCCTTGGCAGATCCTTCCTTGTTCCCTATGGTTACATACAAGCTTTCTAAACTCCTGCTTGCTGCTAATGGCTTTCTCTCAGATGAAGACAACAGAGCAATGGACAGACTGGGAAAGAATGTGTATACTTCATCCACCCTAGCCTTCAGCGCTCTGAACTGTCAGACCCAAATGACAAAATATTTGCTGTCTATCTTGGGGAACTTAAACAAAACCTTGACTACAATGGAAGGACCAGCCAGTAGGCAACAGGCCATGTGTATGATCACTCAGGCTTCACAAGTGGCTAGGTATAGCATCAAATGCAGCCGTGACAAATTGAAAGCCTCCTTCAGAGCAGCTGCCACAAATTCTTATTAGAACGTGTGCATGGCTACACACTTAATCCCTCCCTGAGGACATTAAAGCCTAACTTCTAGATTGTCCATTAAATAGTGACCTATTATTTGGCCCTGATATAGCCAGTTTGTTTAAAACCTTACAAGAACAAGTGAAAATGATTAAGTATTGTAGACAAATTTTCCTTACTTCAGTTCCCAAATACCAGAGAAACTACCCTGCTAAGCCCACTACATTTGCCCACGAGGAGTCCAGACCCTATCATAAGGCCAAGAAAATGTTTAGGAAATAATTACAAGACAAACCAGACCAGGGATCCTAAATGTGGGAAACCTCCCTACCCAGGCAAGTGAGCCAACTACCCTTTGTGCACCCCTCTTCTCCCTTGATCATAATCTTCCCCAGTCCAAAAGGCTCACCTCTTCTATAAAAAAGTGTCATTTCATCACCACAGACTGATGGGTACTGTCCATTATTTGACTGGGTTACAAAATGACATGCAAGAAAGTCTTTCCTTTCAGGTGCATCCATCCTCCACTTCACAATCAGGTAAAGCTGTTCTCTCCTGTCATTCAGGCCTTGCTCGACCAAGGCACTTTAGAATGTGTGCCTCTTTGTAGAGTGCATCCATTTTTGTTAACTGGATCTTGTGCTTTTGTTGATGCTGGTGAGCTACAGAAGTTGATCCCTCATACCTGTTTAATGCCTCTTCCATGCCTTTCGGCTTCATCTGTTACTGTAACAAAGTCCATCAGTGTCCCTTTTAATTTTACAGGTTTTCATGCATGTTGTCTGTCTTCTCTCTCATGGATGTCATTTCTTCAGAATCTTCCCCTCAACCTTCATGTTTTTAGTTTCCAATATTGGCACCACATGGTAATGGTTAGATACAGTTGAAGAGGACATTTGTTGAATTTTCCTGTACTTTGCGGTGTTTTCCTAACTACAATTAGTGGGCATTCAGAAAATGATAGTTGATAGTACTACAATTTCTGTTTATATCATTAGAAACAAGTCAGCTTATATTTAATCAACCATGTGGGAGACCTTGGGAACAATGACCCACTGAGCCATCTCTATACTGGAAGTCTTTGTACAACTTTTCTTGCACATCTACAAATCTGTCAGTTGTATTTAGCAGTAGTCTCATAATTTGTTCAGAGTCATGTGTCATTAGTATTGTTTTTAGTCTGAAATATGCATTTGGATATATTTATTTAAGACTTCATATTTCAGACAGTTACCATGCTAGTTGTCGGTTTTGTGCTAGATTTAACCAACGCACTCTTAAGCGTCGGTACGATTTTGCTTTCCATTACTTTGGCCGAAGGTTTAACTATATAATGCTGTCGGAACAGCGGACGACTGGAGTTCATAAAAAGCGCAAGGAAAAAGAAAAGGACAGGTATCCAAGGTTTCCAGAGGTCTAGTTGTCTCCACGTGGGAGTCTGAGGCGTGTGGCTCTGAGGTAGCGGGTGTCAGGGGCTGCGAAAGTGCCTTACTGAGAACCGGCGACTGGCCTAGAAGAGGCTTCATCGTCGGTTTTGGACCTCGGATGCCTGTCCTTTTCTTTTTCCTTGCGCTTTTTATGAACTCCGGTCGTCAGGTGTTCCGATGGCATTATATAGTTAAACCTTCGGCCAAAGTAATGGAAAGCAAAATCGTACCGCTGCTTAATAGTGCGTTGGTTAAATCTAGCACAAAACCAACAACTAGCAACGTCATGGTCAGGGCCTAGGCAAGGAATACAGTAAGAATGAAAATTCTTATGAGGTATTTGCTTCCCTCAAAAGAAATACAATTGTTAACTTTTACTGACATTGGTCTGGAGCAAGAAAAAGTTTCCCCAATGGGGTACTTAGCTTTATTGAAGACTTCGGATCGGAAATTCGAACTTGAAAATCTCAGGAGTCGGCCGACCGGCACTTACGAACTGCTTTTGCTTCAGGCACCGTGCGGCAAGAAAGACTGAAGAAAATTGTGTCGGCTGCATCTTATATACCCCTGACGCACTGACGTCAGGGAAGAGGTGACAGCAACTGACACCGGACCATGACTTTGGAATTCAGGCTGACTGCGGGTAGCCTGCCAGCAGGATAACCCAAGTGTAATAACTGCAACAGTGAATACACTCGAACATCTACATTTATGGTAGGTACACAACTGTACTATTCTGCCACTCAAGAATGGCTGCTTGATACCCTGATCATAATAATTCCCATCTTCTGTTTATTCATCTGAATGCCTTTTAATGACATTTTACATAGATAGTTGGACTGGGATAACATCATATTAGTAAGTTGCTGTAAACTTTCAAGATACAGTATGTTTTTTATTGATTGTATAACACACATCTGACAAACTGCATTTTAAGTATGCTGTTACACAGGTTTGTGAGAGTTATAAATTGTGCATAACACTTGAGTTTTTGGTGCTTGTAGCAATCAGTTTTCGTGCTGCCAAGTACCAGAGTGCTATATATCTCTCCCACTTTAACAGAGTTTTATTGCTATTGTTTTACACCTGTTTTAAGTATTCTTAGTGAATGCTTCTCATCCATTTTAGTTCTTCATAAAACAGTCTGGTTTTATGCAACCTAGTAATGTACATTTTTTTAACTAGATGTTTTACAGCTTTGTTTTATTTGCAGGTAGCACTTCCCTCTTTAACAGCAAACAAATGAAAGCAGATTTGCAGAATGGCTACAGCGAGCCAGAGGAGAACAGTGTGCCAGTTCGAGAGCCACCAAAAACACACCTCTCTCCCACCATGCGATATGCTGGCCTTGAGGTCTTTGCAGCTAAAGTCCAGTGAGTAGTCTGCCTTTATTTTAAGAAATTGCTATCTCAAGATACTACTGCTCTTTCAGAGTGATTTATTCTTGTTATAGCTTTGAAGCATTGGCATCAGTAGGCATATGCATTCTACACAGATGAGTAATTTAAGTGCAGGGGTGCCATTGCCATAATCCTTTCTAATTTCAGCTGCAGTCACATATACAGGCAATAAATAACTTGCACCATTTAGGTTGCCCATGGCTTTCCTTTATGTGAGTTAGTGTTGGGGGGGGGGGTAACTGAGTCAACCAAGGCAATTAACAAGTTTGTTCTGTGTCTTCTGCATTGTTTTATTTGTCAAATTACACTGGGGAGGGCACAGTGAGACCTGATGTTTATACATTGGAGTTTGGACAATGTGAGACCCAATGTTTAAAAATGTTTACTGAACCTGTTTTGGGCTGGTAGAGTTGGGGGCATTAATAGGTTTGTTAACTAACAATAAGGATAAGCATTTGTCCTCCTCCTTTTCTTTTACTTTGTATTCCTAGTGCTTTACAGACACTCACACACACACACACACACATATATATATATATATATCTACATACATACATATATGTGTGTGTGTATATGTATATATATATATATATATATATATATATATATATATATATATATATATATGCACGCATGCACACACGCACTCTTTAATTGTTGCCAACAACTGTTTTACTTCCATTAATGCAAAAAAAGTATAGCAAAATAAGTCTAGATGTAAGTCTAATAAAGCTGACAGAGTATACTCACTGAAGTCTCTGATACAGGAAGCTGTCTTTATTAATTTAGTCTTCTTAAATTAGCAGAAATGTACTGTATCATTACTAGAAACACTGAAAGACTCTCCTTGACATAAAAGTGCTGCCATGGGTGACACGCTGTAAGAGACATGCTGTTTAGACAGAGGAGGCTTTATAGAGTTCCATGTGACAGCAAAATAAGGTCACTCTAGGATCACAGCTTTACCACTGACATATGATTTGCTGGTGATACCTTGGGTGTTTGTCTATTGATTCTTTAACTGTTTTTTCCAGTTTTATCAGTTGGGTTTTTTCATTATTTCTTTTTTTTTTTTTTTCCCTTTCAAACATCTTTATTAAATTTGTACATATGACAAAGGCAATCTTACATTTATATAAATGAAAAACATACAACATAATATCACTTTAGTTGCAAACAGTTTACATCACAGGCACCCTTGAAACAGTTGTAGTTGTCAACATTATACATCACTTATAAACTATCCAGTCATTGTCAGTTAAGCATTGTGTAGTTCATTCAAATCCTGCCTTTTAAACCTCGTTCCTGCTCTGCATACATTCCTCCCACAATTCCCATTTTTTCCTTGGTAGTTTGCTCCTTCCCTTTTCTAAACATCCCAATTCCAGTTGTTTTATCTTTGTCACTATATTCACTCCTTCTAGTAAAGTTGGTCTAAACTTTGATTTCCATTTTCTAGTAATTACTTTTTTGGCAACAACATAATTAGACTCAGCAAGGCTTTACTGTGTCTAGGCAATTCCAATTCTGTAGCATAACTCAAAAAACTCATCTGTCCGTTCAGTCCATTTTGCTCACCCAGCATCTCCAACAGAGAAATCCGCAGGGAATCCCAAAAGTCTGCCAGCTCCCTGCACTTCCAAAAAACATATTTCCAGCTACCTATTTCTTGCTCGTCACACCTTCATCATTTGCTATCCACCTAAGGGAGAATTCTTTGGGGTCTACTGGAGGTATAAAAATACCAGTGTAAACACTTCCAGCCAAAGATCCTAAATCTTCTAGACTTTTGTTGCATATTTGGGAGATATACATATACCCCCCCCCCCATTGTCTCTTTGTGACTTGCTTATCCAGTCTCTCTTCCCAATCCTTTCGAAGCTCCTCTGATTGATTCTTATAATTATCATGCAGTATTTTATATAATTTACTAATTATTCCTTTTTTAATGGCAGCTTCTGTTCTAGATTCTATTAAAAACTCTACCAGTGCTTGTCTTTCATTTAGGAACCCCCTTATTTTATTTCTCTTTGCCTATACTTTGATATCATTCCTTGACAGGGAAGGCAATCTCTAACCTGCAGTCCAAATAAATTCTTGGCCTCTTCCCATTCTGTTACCTTTCCATTTCTAGTTATTTGCTCCCAATATCTTGGTTCCTTTGCTTGTTTTCTCCAATAAATTCCAGCCCCCTCTTGCCTGTTCTCTGTATCCCTGACCACAGTCAACACTGTCGGCAAAATCTCTTTTCTCCATTCTCATGCTGGTTTGGTTCTTAGAATACTCCCTTATATTTTATGAATGTAATACTCTGTATGATTTTGGTTGTTCTCCTTAAGAGTCTGATCCAAAATCCCAATTTCTCCTTATTTCATGAGCTTCCTCCCTGTGTCAACTTCATTCCTTTGCACTTTGAATTACAGTTTTTTTCCTCCGCTATGTACAAGAGCCTTAACTATGTTGCTTTAAAATACCCCCTCAAATTAGGTAATCCTAGTCCACCTTGTTCTAGTGGAAGAACCAGCTTATCCCATTTGACCCTTGCTGTCTTCCCTTCCCAGATAAAATTCTTCAGCTCTTTTTTAATTGCTATCCACAACTTCTCCGGTTGATAAAAGTATGCCTAACCTGTGTATAAGACTTCTTCTTTCGGCTTTTCCCGGTTAGCGGTCGCCACAGCGGATCACCTGTCCGCTCATGATTGGCAGTAGAGTTTTACGGTGTCGAGTTGGCAGCCCGGTGTCCAACCTTCCACAGAAGGCACACACACGCACACACTCATTCCTAGGGCCAATTTAGAGTGCCCAATCCACCTACAGCATGTCTTTGGGATGTGGGAGGAAACTGGAGCACCCGGAGGAAACCCATGCGACCACAGGGAGGACATGCAGACTCTGCACAGAAGGCACCCCAGCCAAGGATTGAACCGGAGAACCTCTTGCTGTGAGGTGACAATGCTAACCACTGCACCACCGTGGCCGCCCTGTGTATAAGACTAAAGGGACTAAAAACATTTTAATGGCTTGTGTATTACTATCCATATAACAAAACTTCCATGTTCTCAATTTTTGTATTATCTTCTGTTGTAGTCTGTTCCCACATATCCTTAGCTGCCACCATAGAGTCATTTCTAATCCATACTCCTAAATACTTCATTTTATCATGTCCCCATAAGTATGGATGTTGTTGGACCAATTTGTATGTGGGTACATAATTTACCGCTATTGCCTTTGTTTTAGCTTCATTAATTTTGTATCCCAAGAAGATTTGAAACTGTCTTAAAATGTTCCACAACACTGTAATCTCCCTTTCTGGTTTTGTCATGCATAAAATAATATCTTCTGCAAAGAGAGCCAGCTTTTCCTGACTACCATACCAGTTATATCCTTGGATTTTTGAGTCCCTTATTTTCTTTGCCAGTGTTTCTAAATATAATGCACTCAACGAAGGGGGAAAGCAGACAACCCTGCCTGGTTCCTCTACTCAAGCAGAAATTATCAGTGAGGACCCCACTCACTTTACTTGGTGCTTGCAATCCCCTCATATATTCTTCTAATCAACCTTATAACTGTGTCAGGGAAAGCAAATGCTTCCATTGCCTTCCTCATGAAGTCCCAATCTACTCTGTCAAATGCTTTCTCTGCATGAAGACCCACCAATAAAAGTGGTACTTTCTTGCATTCTGCTTCCCTCTGGATCATCAGTGTTCTGTTTAATATTGTCAAATGTTTGCCTCTCCTCCACAAAACCACACTGATCCATATCTATCAATTTTGGTATCACTTCTGCCATTCTTTTAGCCATTATAGACATAAACACTTTATAATCATGGTTTAGTATTGAAATGGGCCCGTATTAAGCTGGATCCAATGGATCTTTACCCTCATTGGGTATTACCATTACCACTGCCTTCTTCCAGGATGCTGGTAATTCTCCTCTTAAAATACTATTAAACAAAACCTTCCAGATCTTTATCAGTTTTTTCCCCTCCTAACTTCCAAACTTCCACAGGAATACCATCTATTCTTGGGGACTTTCCTGTAGATTGGTTTGACATAACCATTTTTATCTCATCCCTTCCTATCCTGTTAGTAATTAAGCCTCATCTACTTCTAACTTTGTGATATTTAATTCTTCCATAAACATTTCCATTTGTACCTATTCTTGATTTCGGTATTTCTCTGCTTTATACAAATTTTCATTCAATTTCCGAAATATTTCTAATACTGCTACAGGGTCTCTTGTTATCTTCCTTGTCATAGGCTCCCTAAGCTTGGTGACTGCCCTTTCCACTTTTTGTTTCTTGAGTTGTGCTAGATGTTTTTGTGCTCTAGAATTATCCGAAAACAGCTGGTTAATGGCAGTCTTTCTAAATTCATGCATATTATCGAGGCAATCCCTTATTTTCTGTTTAGCGTTCTGCAGTTGCTCCTTTTCTTGTTCTGAAAGATCCCCCCTATTTTGTAATACTTTAGCATTTGTCAGTACCTCTAAACAATCCCCCTTTCTTTTATTTCCAACCTAGTTTTAAACTCCACTTTAATTTTATCCCACTCCTTAGCTGTGTTTTCAGAAGATAAATCTGTCTTCTCTAGTAGCTCCTAAATTAGTTCCACAACCCATTCCTTAAGTTCCTCTCTTTTCAACCTGTAGGTGGGAACTAGCCAGTGTCTCATTTTCATTTCATTACCTTACATTTTTTATTTTAGTTATTATTGGTGCATGTTCTGAAATAGTTATTGGGTGAGTTTCAAGACTTTCAATTAAATGCATATGTTCCTGTGAGATATAAAATCTATCTATCCTAGCCCAATTTTTGTATCTCGGTGAGTAATATGTAAATTCACTCTGAACTCCTAGTACTGAATTCACATCTTCCAAGCCAAACATTTTCATAAATTTATAAACAACAAAGACTATCACATCCATGATGTATAGACTAATAAATTTTCAATAATCTTTTTAGTTTTTTTTATTTCTATCTACTCAATTTTTTCTTTCTTTTCATTATCTTTAAATTCTCAAATATAACATTTAACATAATTATTAAACAACACTTATACAAATATATTTGCTTCTTGTTCATACAAATATATTTTTTTTTAACAAATAAAAGTTCATTTTATTATATTTTGCATATGGCACACTTTCCCACAATATTTTGTTCCCTTCATCTGAACAACATTTAATCCATTAACCTTTTTTTATCAGGAAATACTGGTAATTTGATAAATAATTTAATCCAAGTCCTGTATACATTTCCTTTATATATGATTAATGATGCTACATCTTTTTTTAATAATTAATCATCTTTTTAATTTTTTTAAAATATTATATAATCATTTTTTTTTAGTTCAAAATTTCAGAGGTATTTTTATAAATAAATATTTCTCTCTTATTCAGTCACATATTTTCTAATTATTAATACTCACATAGTTTTTTTATATATACCGCCTATACTCTGTTTTTAAGGCTCTATATAAACTATTTTAATATCTATCTGCTATTATTTAATTTAATTTTAAATAATCTGCCACTTTGAATTCATGCTTCATAATATCAATATCAAATTAAGTCTTTTTATTCTCAAAATTCCCCATAGGATGCTCTCAATGTATGGGGGATGTAAACCATCACCCCACATTTTCCAGCTTATTTCATCATGGTATTTATATATGCATTTATGCCCTTAAGTGAGATGTCCAAACCTGTGATATGAAGAAAAACCTGTATTGTTGCGATTATATCTGTAAATTTTATGCCAAAAATGCCAATCTATAATTATTGTATGTATCAACAATTGATGTATGATGATTATCCCGTCAATGAATCAAGAAAATTCATAAGTCCTATTATAATAGAAGAATATAATCTATAATATTTTCAAGAATAAAGTCATTCATAATTTTGTCATTTCAAATAGGGCAATGGCTGAGCATATAGCATAGCCCCATAAAAAACATGTCAGCATGCATACCCATTAAATTCAAAAATTATTTTTATAAAAAATTTTTTATTCCACCAGTGCCATATAATTCCAGTATTTAGGGCTATCATTCAAGAAGATTTTTATGAAATTTAAATAGTTTTAACAAAAGTATGTGAAATGTTGGTGTAGAGACTCCACCGTAATAAAATATGAATTTTTCTCCCAATATATCTTCTATTTTTTTCCTAAAATACATGTTTTCTCCCCAATGTATATAGTTTTATTTTCTTTCTTTTTCTTTTATTTCTTTCATGTAATATGATGCAAAGAGAAAGTAAGTAAAGTATCCAAACTGACACAATAGCTTCCACCAGGTGGTCGGTTTCAGATATTATGAATTTTGAGGGAGGAAATGGGTTTTTGCAATTTTTCTGTTCTTTTATTTTATATTTTTTTATTTTTATTTTTTCAAATAGTGTAATCTCACACTTCTTTCTTATGTAATTCAAAAAAATTTTCTCTGCCTTGCTTGTCTGACTAATATTGCAAATTTTACAATATACATGTGTTGTATTGTAATTATTACAATGTATATAAATGTTAGTTATGAGAATTTATATATTTAGCATAACCATTATCTGCTTGTTTAAAAACTATATTACAGTTTTTATATTAGTTCTTGTTGCAATTTTCCCCATTTTTTTTTTGTTAAATTATAAATTTTCTTTTTATTCATAAAATCCTCTATTCATTTTTTTCCTTATCCAGCATCTAGTTATTTCCAGCATTGTATTCAGTAGTGATTATTAGAAAAAAAAAAAATAGTTAAAATCTTTAATAATATATCATTTAATTTAGTGTAGCATTATTTTCCTCTTCACTACCGATGCACATGAATAAAACTTATCTTCACATGAATTTCCAACTTTCAGTGAAAATAAAGCATCACAGTTACAGTCTGCATCAGAGTTAACATTTGTTCCTGAAAATAAATTTTCAAAGAAAATTTGTTTTAAATTAATTTTAATTTTTCACTTTTTTTAACCTTTGGGTTTTCATAACAATTTTTTGGGTGTAAATAAACCAGACTCTTCTACCCTTTCTAAACAGTTGTCTAGTTTGTCTACCAACAAGACAACTACACAATATACAACTATGTCCATCTACCTTTTCTACCTTTCTGTCATTGTCCTTCGAGTCTCAGTCTCTCTGGATCTCTCAACCCTTTTTTGTAATATTGGTATGATATCCATTCATTTATGTTTTCGTTTGTGGAAGTGTTTTGTGGTTTTTTGTTTGGTGCAACTGTAGTCTAGGAAAAGATTTCTCTTTCCTCTCGAAGACCTCACTCTCCGCGCTGACTCAGGAAGTTCTTACTGGCATATTTTTTCCTTTTTTATTTTTTTTTTGAAAGAAACACTCTTTTCTCCCATTTCTTTGAAAGCTAGAAACACGAACGCACTCTCATCGGTCATAATCTTAATGTCATAATTTAATTTTTTTTTTTTTTTTCTTTTCTTTCTTTCATTTCTTTAATTTTTAATTAATAATTGAAGAAGAAAAAGAAAATTCTCCAATGTAGAATTCGATGTCATATTCACCAGCTGTTCACAAACTTGTTTAGTTTCCACTACAAGTTTGTCTTTTTTCATAAATTTCTTCAAAAATCTACCGTCCCTTATTATATTTTCCTTCTAGGCCCCCCAGACACATCTTCACTGTTGCAAACCAAATTCCAGTCTCCACCTATAAGTAATATTCCTTGCTGAAAGCTGATTATTTCTCCCAGAATTTTCTTAAGCTCCATTAGAGCAGTTTTAGGGGGATGTAAATGCATGTCAGTGTAATCCTCCTCCCTAGCCAGTAAGCCCCTTAGTGCTATGTGTCTTCCATTATTACCTTTTTTTCCTCTTCTATCACATTTGGAGCTCCTCTTGCAGTTAGTATAAGTACTCCTCTTTTCCTTTGCCCCAAATATTCTGCTGAATAACCATTCTGAAAACCTTTCTTTATCAAATTAATATGTTCAGTTCTTATTACCACCTTTTATATATAACTTCTCTTTTGCTAAATGTCTAGTTCCAACGTTTATGTTACATGTATGTACTATTCGGCAGGATGGTCTTTTATACAGTTGTTTCATGTCATATCCATTTGCGCCTATGTCACATCTTACATAACTTTTATTTTTTTTTCAGAGCCCTCTAACAGAACAAAAAGCCCCCCCCAAAAAACTCCTAAAACCTATGAACTTTACAATAACACACAAATCTATGTACTACTTCAAATATTGAAGTTCTTGCTTCCTAATAAGAACATCATTTCTAAATTGATAGCTACAGAGACAGGCTAAAGTTAACCAAAAAGAAAGATTAGTCATGCTAAGACACATGGTACAGCCTGTGCTATTATTAAGTGCTATTTGATTTTTTTCTATCTGTATAACTCTTCCAGTTGCAAAAACACTTGAATGCTTTCAGTAAACACTTTCTCCAAGCCATTTTTCTTTATCAAATTGTGTTGTAGTGACATGCAAACCAGACACAGAACTGCTAAGGGTAGCTTGTTATCAGAAAAAAAGCCTTACATTATTCAATATTCTTTTTAATATACAAGCTTTGTAATAAACTTGTTACTGGACAAAACCTAGGGTTTTTATCCAGTAATTTCCCTATGCAAGCATGGGAATAAGCACACTGATTTTTCTTTGGTCATACTGTCTTAACCAGACCCTTCCACCCCCCCCCCCATCTCCTCCCCTCCTCATTTTTTTTCATTACAGTGCCGACATTTCTCAAAGCTGAACAAAGAGAGAAGAAGGGTGAACAAGAAAAGAAAACAAAAATTGCCTATGTTTCTCAGAACTGCACAAGAAGAAAAAGAGGAGAGAAAAATAAAAACACCTGTTTACAATCCCCATTACACCCAAAAGTAGCATGCAAAGAAAACCATGCAACACAGATACAGTACTATTAAGAAAAAAAGTGTTTCCTTTACTTACAGTTAGCGTTCTCCCCTCTCTTCCCCCCGAAGCATTTTTCCGAACATTAATGACATGAAGTAGGGCATATACTCAAGTCCCCTACTCAGCAAACAAATTTTGAATAAGTCCAGTGTTTCCAGAATTTCTTGTGCTGTCAAATTTCAGAAATATAATTAATGCATTATAATCCTACATTAAGTTGCTGATTTTGTTACAGTTCTACTCCATCACCCAAATACTGTTTCTGCTTCATTTCCAACATGCTCTTGATTCTTCTGGTCATTTCTCATGCTACCGTCCTTCTCTCCAACATTTTTTTCATTATTTCTGATGTGAAAGTTAACTTTGTGTTTGGCTTATAAGTTTTATTGAAATGACTAGAGGTACTTTGAAGTGGAAAATGTTTGACTTGGCAGTATAGTCTTCTTGAAAAGTAGATGCAGTACAGATTTGTGCACTGATCTTTTACTTAATGAATATAATATCTTGATTGGTAGTGGTGCATGTCTTCCCTTTGTTTGTATGGGTTTTCTCCAGGTTTTCTGGTTTCCTCCCACATTCTAAAGACATGCAGTAAGTGGATTGGACACTCTAAATTAGCCATAGGTGTGAGTGTAAATGTGTTTTGTGGAAGAATTACTGCGGCAGGACTAGCCACCCGGCGGTGTAAGTCTTAGCTGTAGGTGATTATCACTGTTGAAGTGACACCCTAACCCCATGTGCAAAAATGGGAAAAGGGAGTTGTGGATGGATGAATGGATTGGTGGTAGTTTATCAGTTCTAAAATTAATGATATTCCATTTGCATTAAAGCATACATTCCAGTATTGATATTGTTTGTGTTTTCTGAAATGTGTTTCAAAAATTCCCAAAATTGCCCCTTTCTTTGTTAGTGTAGGAATTGTGTATTAAATTCTTTTAGAGCTCTGTTTAGATGTAAGCTGGGGAAAACATTTAATAACTATGTTTACAGCCAGACCTAAGCCAGGGATTACCAGGGCAGGTACAGGAACATCATTGTGTTTAAAACACACATGTTTTATTAATATTAGTTAGTAATGCTTACAACACTGTTATCTTTATTACCATTCTTTGGAATCTACTATGATGAATTGCCTTTACTTTCAGCTTGGTTTACTTGTCTTGTGTTTTCTGATTCTCATTGTAATATTAATTCCTTTCTGATTACTCTTTTCCAGTGTTTGTGCACTATTGTTACTAAGTTTGTCAGCATTGTTTTCCTTGCAAAAGATATTGCTTTCTCAGGCAAGATTCTGTCTACGCATAGAAGTGTGACATGAGTCTTATTTCTAGTACCTATTTATGTTGATGCATATCTTTTCTTAGATATTCTATGCCATGATTGTAGAAGATGTTTAGTTGCCCCTTTTTAACAGCTAGTTTTGTTCTAGATTAAATTCAGGAGCAGGTCTTTCCCTTAAAATCCACCGTCCCTTTCTCTTTGCCTGTACTCTGAGATCAAGCCCTGGTAGGGAAGACGGTCTCTATCTAGCCTTCAGTCCAAATGTCTTCTTGGCCTCATCCCACTCTGTTACCTTTCCTGCTTGAGTTATTTGCTCCCAATATATTGGTTTATCCAGTAAATTCCAGCATGCTGTTGCCTATTTTCTGTACCCCTGCTTGCAGTCATCCATATTACCAAAATCCCCATTCTGCATTCTTGCATTGGCTTAGTTCTTAAAGTACTTGATATTACTTTGTGAATATAATATTCTGTATGGTTGCTGTTGTTCAATATAATGATGTGCATCCAAAATCCCACTCTCTCTCTCTTTCTTGAACTTCCCCATTGCTTCATCATCATCCCTTTCCACTTTGAATTATAACCTTCTGCTTGTGTTATGTAAATGAGCCTTAACTGTGTAGCTCTAAAATATCCCTTTAAATCAGGTAAACCTAAACCATCTTGTTCTATTAGAAGGGTCAACTTATCCCACATAACTCTTGCCCCATTACCTCCCAGATAAAATACTTCACTTCTTTATTAATTATTGTCCACAACTTCAAAAGGGTGATAAAAGTATGCCTGACCCATATACAAGATGAAAGGGACTAAAAATATTTTCACTGCTTGTATCTTATTATCCATAGCCATAAATAAGAGATTAGGCAGCGACTTGCTTATTGCCAATTTTGCAAGTCTAAGTTTATTGCCTTCATGGTATCCTGTGTCTTTTGTTTTTTATGGTCAGTGAGGTTGCAATTTGGCTTTTGGAGAGTTACAGGCTCTAGACCGAATTGGTCAGTCTGGTGTTCAGATTAGACCGATTTGGTTTTTGTGAAAGTTACCAACCTTTGTCGGAAATTTGCAATAACTAGGACTTGTGGGAAGTTTGTAAAATCATAGGATTTACCATACTTTCTGTATACCTTGTTTAGGGCCTGATGTGCTGTATAGGCCTGAGCTTGTTATTAATTTAAGGTTAGACTCTATGCCTTTAAAGTTTTAACTGTGCCAGTAAAGGTTAGCCGAAGCCGCGTTACTATAAAATGAAAGCTGATAATTATAAAATGCCGGGCCGGAGTTTGGCCTTAAAGCAAAAAAAAAACGAGTGGAAAGCAGCAAAGGTCCCCAGGAGCCGGAGGTCAGTGGCAGGTGTTTCTTTTAGTTCTGCCAGGTGTTTCTGAGGTTCTGCCAGGTGTTTCTAGGCCAGGGGGAGGATGTATCTCAGGTTGAAGTTCCTCCCTCTGAGGGGCTAGGTAGGCCAGAGTTCCTCTCTTTCTGGGCGGCTTCTCTTCTCCTCAGGTTTAGAAGGCTTCTCCTTTCCCCCAAGGCTTCTTAGAGAGGCAGGCCTAGTGTAGCTTCATTGGTAGTCCATGTCAGGCACAGGATCTGATAAAAAAGAAAAGAGATGTTGTCACAGCAGATTAGATCTGACATGCTGGTGGTTAGGGCATCTATGCCCTCCTGATGAGAGAGGCCTAGAGGGAACCTGGTTTGAGAGTTTTGACAGTTCTCTTTTGGCTTCTGATTCTGATTTGAAGACTTTCACTCCGAACCTTGTTATTCTTCGACTGAGGATTTTTCTTTTTCTGAGCCCTGCCCTCCTGAGGATTTTTCAGGAAGAGACTAATTCATTCCATGAGGGAAATTTTTAATAGGGATAGGCAATTTTTACTTGTACTCTAATGGAAGGCCTTTAGAAGCACCAGCACCCTGGATGCCTTTGTGCAAAGATCTTGAGCTGAGTTTGTATTGAGAGTTTGCTGAATGCGCCCTGCCATCTCATTCCTGGGCCTCCTGCATTATAAAATAACATTAAGATGATCAGTGCCCAGCCTGGCCTGAAGCTCATAAGTATCTTAGGAGAGACCGGGGGCCTGGAAAGGTGTTCTTTCTGGTGTGGTTAAATCTGTAAAAATCCTGTCCTCAGAGTGAGGCTTTGGATAGATGGGGAAAGAGATGTAAATACTTCTTCCACTTTTGCCCATGATCATGAGGGCATTGCATTCAGTTTTTACATGTTAAAATATCACCTCAAATATCTTTCACAATGAAATCTTGGCTAATGCTCTGCATGGCTGTGTTGTGTGAGTTGCAGGATAAAGAGTTTCATGTGTCTGAACAGGTGGGTAAACATTCCTTCCTTGTTGTGTTTGATGCTGTGCAGGCCTCCTGCTGGTGGGGAGATGGAAGAGGTTCTCTTCTCTTTCGTAGTTTGACTGGTTGAGAGAGATCAAAACTTAGCTGAGCATGTTAAGACAAGGATTTTGGATGCTCCTTTACAGTCAGTTTTGGAGGAAAATGGAGGACAAGTGCAAACTGTTAAAGATTTTAAAATTTTTTGCAGGTGCAGCCTCCTGTTTAGTAGAATTGGCCTACTAAGGGGTGGACTTATCCTGCTTATGATTCCCAGTCTAGGGGTAGGTCCCATCCAAGACAGATGGGTTCTGGTTATTACAGGTTTATTTCCTTACCTTGCCTCCTTTGCCAGAATGCCAGACATTCCCAGACATTCCAAGAACACAAAGCAGAAGCTCTCAAGCAAATTCATCTGCTCCAAATAGGAGCCATTCAGTCAGTTGTTCCAGGCCCCAATTTTTAGGCCTTGTTTTGTTCCTAGTACCAAAGAAGGGGAACAAGGGAACACGGGAGACCAATTCTATCCCTCAACACTATCCTGGACATATCTGGACACAAACAAGTTCAAGTTGTTGGAGCTTTTTACCTCTGCTGCTAAAGGGCTGGGCAAAACTGACTTGAGGATGTTCTGATTAGCTTCCTGGCGCTATGCCTAAGGCTAAAAGTAAGTTGAGTATCTGCTCGTTTCGAGGCTGGAAATTCTCATTATCAGTTCTCTGCATTGCCTTCTCTCCAGTGATAGCTTACTTCATGGAAAAGAAAAAGGAAGACCTTCTACAGCATTTGGAATATGTTGCAGCAGTGCTAAGATGCCTGGTAGATTTATTCTGAAAAAGTCAGTCTAGTCCCCTCTCTCAAGACATGTGACATGTGCTGTCTGGGACTGACAGCAGCAGCCCTTGGCCTTTTTTTAACCGGACACAAAAGAGAATATATCCAGTTACTTCCATCAACTATCTCTTGACAGCACTGCCAGGATTTGGACACTGTCATTCAAATAATACCTTGCATATCTTCATGTATTTCAACATTGACAGTGTGATGGGACTCCCAAGAATAAACCAGTCTCCACTCCACCAACAGCTGCCACACCAGCTGCCACAGTTTTGCATCATCACACAGTTTCACACAGCTGGATCTTCTTTTGCTCTTTCTTTCAGTTGGAATTCTTTCCACCCCCCCCTCTTCCTCCAAAGGTGCTTCCCAAAGGTCTTCAAAGGAGACAGAACACTCCTTGATGATTTTCCAGATGCTAAGGATGATTCTCCTCGCAGGTACTGGAGGACCCATTACTGAGTAGCCCTCCATGCCCTCCTCCCATATCCTTCGATTCAGATTCTTGTTCTGATGAATGTCCTGCCGTGTGCTCAATGTCAAGTTCAAGCCTCTCATCTCTGTTAACAGCCTGGCATATTCTGTTCAACTTCCTCAACAAGTTTTAAAGGTTTCAACAAGTTTTAAATGTGATTATGGAAGCCAAGAAAGGAAGTACAAAGGAAAGTGGAAAAAAAGAATATTTTTATTTTTTTTTTGCAGCAAAAGAATGGAGATTGATTGACCTAATTAATTTGTGTGAGGTGGCTCTTCACTATCTTACTGAGTTATTGGACAAGGTTTGTCTTTCTCTTCCATTAAGATTCATGCTGCAGCAATTTCAGCTCACTATGATTGACCCACCATTCTTTTCACATCCTTTGTTCAAGCAATTCTCTGCTACTCTTGGGATCTCAATTTGTTGTGTTGGAGAAACCAACCTTTTTGAGCCTTGAGCTCTAGGCTAAAAAGGAACTGATGGAAGACTGCAGGAAGCTTTTTTTTTTTGCCATTACTTCTGCAAGAAGGGTTTCTGAGTTACAGCCCTATGGCGGTTGAGCCTTTTTGATTTTTCATAAGGATAGGTATTATTTAAGCAGAGGACTTTTTTTTTTAGTCTCAGCAGTTTGTTTGTTTCTTTTTTGCTTTGAGTTCGAGAGGCAAGCCCTGTGTCAAACAAACTATTTCTAGGTGGATTGGGTTTCTGCATTGCATTTGTATTATCCCCATCATGGCAAGAGATTCCAGCTGGGATTAGGCCTCATGTTCAGTGCACATTTTCTCTAAGCATTACCACCTTCCTCTCTACTCTAAGTCTAGGTGCAGCAATGTGGAAAAGAAGAACATACAGTTTTGTACCTACCATAAACATGATGATGCGAGGATCCACATTGCTGCAGTCCAATTTATTTCCCCTCCCTCCCTTGTCCTCTGGAGGGGTTGTGTGGGTGAGATTGTTATATAGATTACCTTTGTATATATTATATATTTTTTTGGTGGTTATGTTTGTGTGTTTTGGGTTTGGGCTTTTGTCTTTTAGGCTCTCACATCTGGGGGGGGAAAAAGACTGAGGATAAGGATATCATATGAATAGCGCTCCCCTACCCCCCTTATTACTGCTAGTCTAATGTCAGGCTTGGCGGACGCCACATATATACTTTACTTATTCGTACCGACCCCACAGGCGGATCACCCAGTAGTTAGGACTGCAGCAATGTGGATCCTCGAACATCTACATTTATGGTAGGTACAAAACTGTACTTTTCAAGTTTCTCAGTTTTTGTATTATCTTTTTAGTCTCTTTCCTCATACCCTTAGCTGCCATAACAGAAGCCTTTTAATCCATACTTCTAAATATTTCATCTTATGCCCCATAAATATTGGGTACTGCTGAGTTTATTTGTGTGTCAGTACATAATTTATGGCTATAGCCTTTGTTCTGAAGTTGTTGTTTTCATTTGGTCTTCAACCTGTGGGGACACGGATCAGGGAAGGATCCGACTCGGCCACCTTTTACCAGCATCGGATCCGAGCTCCAAGCTTCTCCCCTACCCATAATGTCCCCCATCTCCTTCCTCCCTTCAGATCTTGTTTGCCGCATGTAACACTAGCATCGTGGTCCATGCTCTAGGCAGTTTCGGGTAAGTGTTTTTGGTGCTTTAGCTATACTTTTCTAACTTTCTATCTCCCCTTTCACCCTTTTCCTTCTTCTCACACTCTGTTGGTTGTTAAGTAAAAAAAAAAAAAAAAAAAAAGTTTTCCCTTCTGCTTTTCCCCTCTCTGTGTGTTCGCTAGAGTGTGCGTGTGTGAGTGCTTAGAGTCACTATGTCCATTTACTATGGCTGAGACACCTAAACCGGGGTTCAGAAAGTGTTCAGAGTGTGGCCATAAGCTCTCCCCAGCGGACAGCCACACTCCCCGTTTAGTTTGTTTAGGTGTCTCACACCTCGATTCCTCCTGCTCAATCTGCGTGGGGTTTAACTGCGTGCACTGATCAACAGGAGGAATAAGCTCATCCTTAAGGGCTCCCTCCTCCTACCACAGAGGCCCCAGCTTCTACTTCAGCTTCCTCTGCTGCTTCTTCTGCCGCAGCTTCCAGGACTCAACTTCCCTCCAAGAGAACTGAGGACAGAGAGAAGTGCAAACATAAGGACCGGGATAGGCTGAAGAAGCAGTCCCTCGGCTGCGTTTCCTCAAACTGCTGGCAAAATCTCGCCTGGCTCCTAGCTCAGGTTCCCCCCAGCTCCATTCTCCTTGCTTCTCCCGGGAGCCGGAGGTGTCTCAGGTCTGTTCCCCAGTATCGGCTTCCCCTCACCGCCTGTCTAGGCCGGTGTTGGTGGCCTCTTCTGCCAGGTCCACCCGCAGCCTCTCTGAAGCCAAGGTGGACAGAATGATGAGATTCATCCACACAGAGATCCAGATGGGAGTCTTGCCAGGCCCCTCCCCCTCCGAGGCTGGTGGCATGCAGTTGCCTTTATCCCGATCACTCCTCCTCCAATCTGACCCCCTGCTTCGGAGTCTTTGGATCCGAGGCCCTTTGGCGTCGATGGTAACCTTTACCTCAGTGCCTTCCATTGCACTGAGCGGGTCGGTTCTGACCAGCTCTCGGAGCTGTAGCCTTGGCGTTGTATCCAATGTGGTGGTGTCGGCTCCAAGGTTTTAGGAGCCGAGCTGTCTGCTTGGAGTCTCAGCACCTGGAGGTTCAGCTTCGGGTGCCCCATTGATTCAGAGGATTATGGACCCGGTTATGGTCCCAGGTCCAGGGGTGCATTCCCCTTCTGCTTTTGACATGGTGGAGAGGGTCCTCTCAGTTCCATAGAGACCCATGATGCTTTTGTCCTCAGAGTCTGTTCTGCCTCCCTCTCTGTCTGGTCCGGATTCCACCATCCTGGCCTCTCAAGGACAGCCTGCCACCTCTCTGCCCCAGGGAGTTCCCTTGCAGGCACAAGTGGATGTTTTCGAGTCCTCCCCAGAGACCCCCCCCCCCGAGGAGGCTCCTGAAAAACACACGTGTAAAAGGAGGCACTTGGATTACCCGCTGGAGTCCCTCACTGAGGACACTGACTTGGAGGAAGGGGAGGGTTCTCCTGGTCATCCCCCCAGAGGATGTCTCCTTTGGTGATATCATGAAGATCCATAGTCAGCGGGGGGGGGGGGGGGGTTGCTGTCCAAAAGCCCAACTCTGATGAGTTGGTGTTCCTGGAGGCATTTGGCGCAGGGCCCTCTACATCTTGGCTGTCCCCTCCCACGGATACCTTGATGGATCTTGTTACATCTCGGGCATGGAAACAGCCTGACATGGTGGAGCCTATCTCCAAACGCCCTGATAAGATCCTCCGTACCCCATCCGATAAACCACACTGTTCAAAGGGATCCCCTGTAGATGTATTGGTGATGGTGGCGGCCACCAAGAAGGAGCTCGTGCATGAGAGCTCCACGATCCGTCTGCCAGACCGAGAGTCTAAGACCATGGACCATTTTGGGAAGCAGGTCTATGCTTAAGCAACATTCTCGCTATGTGCGCTTGAACTACATGGCACACGTGATTAGGCTTCAGCGAGACCTAGTTAGAGAGGTCGCCGAGTCTACCCCCAGGGTCCATGTTGGTGGAGGAAAAGAAGGTTTTCTCTTCTTGGATGGCCATCGTCACCTCCATTGCCAAAACATATATGCGGCTTCTATCTCTCGCTACCAAGGGTGCTGCTAGAGCAGCCGGAGCAAGCGTTGCCATCAGGCTTCACTCCTGGCTCCGACTTTATACTTTTTCAGAGCCCTTCAAGGTGTCTTTTACAAATGCCCCTTACAATGGTTCCACTGTCTTTGGAAAGATGGTATGTGACACACTGGTCCAGAGTGACAAGGATGGGAATAGACTGTCTGCTGTGGGAATCCGCTTCTTAGCCCCATAACGAACCTTCTCCAGGAATCAGCGAGGGGCGACGAAGATTTGGTTGTGGAAGTCTCAGGGTTATTCCCAGGACGTTCAGGACTCGCCTTCCCCCAGAGGCAGAGGGGGATTTGACAGACACTGCCCTCGTGGCAAAGGGGGTCCGAGGAACCAAGGGTCTCAGGATTCCTTCCCAGAAGGCCAGCACAGCAGCCCTGAAGGGTTGCCCAGCTGCTCATCTCTGGAGGCAGTCTGGGTTCGACTTTCTCTACACCCAATGGCCTGGGAGTCCATGGCAGACGATCATTGGGTGTTGCAAATCATATCCAGAGGACATTCCATCCCCTTCACACAGAGAGGACTCCCTCTCAAACAGCTCTAGGATGTTCCACCCATGCAAAGGGAGGATGCAGCAGTGGAAATTTCCAAACTGCTCAAAAAGCAAGTCATCCATTCCACACACACACCCCACCCCCACCCTAGACCAGTCCGGATTAGGTATCTATTCCAGCTTCTATTTATTGCCAGTGAAGACAGGTGACTTAAGACCAATCCTGGATCTGTCAACCCTAAACCTGGCAGTTGCCAAGACAAAATTCTGGATGGTCATATTACAATCTATCCTGCCCTTCCCACAGGAGAACGACTGGATGTGCTCGTTGGACCTCCAGGGACCATACTATCGCATCTAAATGGACAGATGCTCTTGGAGGTTCCTCCACTTCTGGCTGGGGGCCAGTCATCACCCTTTCGTCTCACCACAGCCCCTAGGGTGTTCACCAAAGTCATGGTGGTGGTAGCAGCTCACCTGCGGCTGCAGGGCTTCCAGGTCTTCCCCTACTTGGATGATTGGCTCCTTTCCGCTCCCTCCAGGCATCGACTCTGCCAAGCCAGGGATTTCCTTATCCAGACCGCCCACCAGTTGGGCATCATCATAAATCTCAACAAATCCCTGTTAGAACCCGTTCAAGTTCTGGATTTCATTGGAGCTTGGTTAGACACCATTCAGATCAAGGTTATTTTGACATGAGGTTCAATATGGCTGCACATTGAGTAACAGCTTGTTTAGTCTTGTGTTTATGGGTGAATTTCAGTAACTGTCTAGTAAGTACACTGCCTGGATGCCAAGAATAAAGAAGTACAGAAGACCTGGAAAAAAATCAGCTACAAAAAGTGAGGAAGAAGCACTGACTAGGGAGAGTTCTGCAGCTGCTCAACAAAAAGTAATGCAACCTTCAGACATGACTTCCAATAATCTACAGGATAATGTAAGACAACTGGATACAGACCTGGTTAAATTAAACAAAACACTGATAGAGTATATTAACACAAACAACAAAAGGCTGAAACAAATGGAATAAGCTTTAAACAGATATTCAGATGAGGTGATAAAAGCTGCAAAAGTCAGAGGTCAAAATGAAGAAAAGCCTGGCTGAATATGAGACTGCTCAGAAAGAGATGTTTCAAAAAGTAATAGAATTAGAGGACAGAGCACATAGGGAAAACTTGAGATTTTCACCTATACCAGAGAAGCTGGAAGGAACAGACTGCATTAAATTCATGAAAGCACAAATAAGCAGCTGGACTGGTATTCCAGACCAGGATTTATTAGTTGAACGGGCACATCGTGTGTATGCTCAAAATCTAGCGATAAGAAAACAACCTAGACCTTTAACAGTAAGGATGCAATATTACCATCAGAAAGAATTGATTTTGTCAAAACTTTGACAGAAGGACAAAATGCTAAAAGTAGGTGACAGCAGACTATTTGTGGAGAATGATTACTCATTCTACACCAGGCAAAAGAGAAGTAAATTCATGCCGAGATGCAGGTGTGAAATTTAAACTGCTATAAACAGCTGTCTTCAAGGTATTCTTCTCTGGAGGGACAAAATCATTTTTTGATGAAGTGCATGCTAAGGAGGAAATACAGAAGTTTGTCCAATGAAAACTGAGCTGTGAAACAGAAGGAGATTCGGCTTCTCGCTCCTCTGGTAGTAAAGACTGCAGAGCGACCGCACCTGTGAAACCTTTTCCAGTATTTCAACGAAAAATGTTGGAGAGAAGGAAGGGAGCACAAGAGTTGAACAGTAAAATCAAGAGTACGTTGGAAATGAAGCAGCGACAGGATCTGGGTGATGGAGAAGAACAGTAATATAATCAGTAACTTAATGAGGGATTACAAAGCATTAATTATATTTGTGAAATATAGCACAAGGAGTTCTGGAAACATTGGACTTCTTCAAAATTTGTTTGCTGAGTAGAGGACTCAAGTATATGCCCTACTTCATGCGATTAATGTTTGGAAAAATGCTTTGGGGAGGGGAAGAATGCTAACTGTTGTTGTGTCTTTTGGCTTATCCCGGTTAGGGGTCGCCACAGCGGAACTCCGGTCCACTAATGTTTGGTAGTGGATTTTTACGTGCCGAGTTACCAGCCCTGATGTACAACCTTCAACGAAGGCACGCTCATTCACGCATGCCTCCACACAGAAGACGCTCTAGCTGAGAATCGAACGGGACAACGTCTTGCTGTGAGGCGACAACGCTACCGCAGCACCACTACCACGGGACAAATATTAACTGTAAGTAAAGAAAACACCTTATTTTCTTAATAGTATTGTATATGTGTTGCATGGTTTTCTTTGCATGCTATTTTTGGGTGTAATGAGGATTGTAAACAGGTGTTTTTATTTTTCTCCCCTATTCTCTTTTTCTTCTTGTGCAGATTTGAGCAACATAGGCAATGTAATTCTTCTTCTTCTTTCGGCTTTTCCCGGTTAGGGGTCGCCACAGCAGATCACCTGTCCGCTCATAATTGGCAGTGGATTTTTACGGTGTCGAGTTGCCAGCCCAGCGCCCAACCTTCCACAGAAGGCACGCACATGCATACACTCACGCCTAGGGCCAATTTAGTGTGTCCAATCCACCTACAGCAAGTCTTTGGGATGTGGGAGGAAACTGGAGCACCCATTGCAAACCCACGTGACCACAGGGAGGACATGCAGACTCCAAACAGGCAATGTAATGATTACCAAAAAAAAAAAGGAGCCTGGTTAAGGGGGCATGACAGAGTTCAAATTCATGTGCTTCTTTTTCATTCTTGCATGGAAAAATGACTGATTTAAGGACCTTTGTTTTAAAACTGAGAGCAAGTAAATGAAAAAAGAATGCTGAATATTATAAGGTTGTTTTTCTAGCCCTTGCAAATATCTGTACTCAGTAGCTTTTCTGCAGCTTGTCTCCATGGAGACAGCCTGGTTGAAGGTGATTGGCTGAGGGAAAAGAAAAAAACAGAACAGAGAAACTGGCTAGGACATAATATTCCCTGAAAACAATCAGGGGTTTTCCCAGGTGTGACAGCTTTAAAGAAAATACAAAACCAGTTAGACTTGAATTAAACTTCTCTCAGGTTTTTTTAAATGCATTGGGGATACTAATATAGACAGGAGCTTTTGCTTTTTCTTGTTTGCCCTTCTCTCTTTTTTTTGTCCAGTTTTGAAAAATGTAGACACTGCAATGAAAAAAAAAATAGAGGAGGGGAGGAGATGGGGGAGAGCACAAGGGTCTGGTTAACAGGGTATGACAACATAAAAATTAGTGTGCTTTTTCCAATGCTTGTATAGGGAAATGACTGGGTACAAACCATAGACGTTATCCAGTAACAAGTTTATTACAAAGCATGTAAATGAAAAAGAATATTAAATACTGCAAGTCTTTCTTTTTGATAAACAAGGTACCCTTAGCAGTTCAGTGTCTGGTTTGCATGTCACTAGAAGACAATTTGATAAAGAAAAATGGCTTGGAGAAAGTGTTTACTGAAACATTCAAGTGTTTTCTCAACTGGGAGAGTTGTATAGATATAAAAATTAAATAGCATTTACTAATAGCACGTGCTGTACCACATGTCTTAGCATGACTAACCTTTCTTTTTGGTCAATTTTAGCCTGTCTGTGTAGCTATCAACTTAGAATGTATGTTCTTATTAGGAAGCAAAAACTTCAGTATTTGAAGATGTACATAGTTTTGTCTGTTATTGTAAAGTTCGTACTTTTTAGGAGGGTTTTTTGGGGGGTTCTGTTTGAGGGCTTTCAAAAGAATAAAAAGTTATGTAAAATGTGACATGGGTGCAAATGGATATGACATGAAATAACTGTATAAAAGACCAAACTGACGGACAGTGTATACATGTAACATAAAAGATGGAACTACACTTGGCAAAACAGTAGTTATATATAAAAGGTGGTAATAATAACTGTATAAGAAAATGATGCTTTCTGTAATGTCCTTCAATCTAAATGATCTTGCAGATAAATATAAAAAAGAAAGAGTATTGAACTATATTACAATGTAGAGTGCAAATAGCTATGCCACAGGAAGCACACCTGGAAAGAACTGAACATGTGAATCTGATAAAGAAAGGTTTTCAGAATGGTTATTCAGCAGTATAGTTGGGACAAAGGAAAAGAGGAGTACTTATTTTAATTGCAAGAGGAGCTCCAATAGTGATAGAAGAGGAAAAAAAAGATAATGGAAGATGCATAGTACAAAGGGGCTACTGGCTAGGGAGGAGGATTACACTGGCATGCATTTACACCCCCCCCTAAAACTGCTATAATGGAGCATAAGAAAAATTTGGGAGAAATAATAGGCTTTCAGCAAGGAATATTACTTATAGGAGGAGACTGGAATTTGGTTTACAACAGTGAAGATGTGTCTGGGGGGCCTAGGAGGTATAACATAACAAGGAAGAGTAGATTTTTGAATAAATTTATGAAAATGTTTGGCATAGAAGATGTGAATTCAGTACTAGGAGTTCGGAGTGAATTTACGTATTATGCACCGAGATACAAAAACTGTGCTAGGCTAGATAGATTTTATATCTCACAGGACATGTGCATTTAATTGAAGGTCTTGAAAAGCAACCAATAACTATTTCATATCATGCACCAATAATAACTAAAATAAAATCTCATGGTAATGAAATGAAAATGACACACTGGGGCTTCCCCACCTAGTGGTTGAAAAGAGAGGAATTTAAGGAATGGGTTGTGGACTTAATTCAGGAGCTACTAGGGAAGACAGATTTGTCTTCTGAAAACATAGCTAAGGAGTGGGATAAAATTAAAGCGGAGTTTAAACCTAGGTTGGAAATGAAAGGGAGATATGGCTAAACAGTAACAAGAATTATTTAGAGGGATTGACATGCTAAAGTGTTCCAAAACAGGGGAAATCTCTCAGAACAAGAAAAGGAGCAACTGCAGGATGCTAAACAGAAAATAAGGGATTACCTCAATAATATGCATGAGTTTAGAAAGACTGCAGTTAAGCAACTGTGTTTTGACAATAATTCTAGAGCACAAAAACTTTTAGCACAACTCGGGCAACAAAAAATGGAAAGGGGAGTCACCAAGCTTAGGGAGCCTATAACAAGGAAGACAACAACAGACCCTGTAGAAATATTAGAAATATTTCGGAAATTTTATGAAAATTTGTATAAAGCAGAGAAATATGGAAATTAAGAAAAAGGTACAAATGGAAATGTTTATGGAAGAATTAAATATCCCAAAGTTAGAGGTAGTTGAGTCTCAATTACTAACAGGATGGGAATGGATGACATAAAAATGGCTACGTATAACCAATCTACAGGAATGTCCCCGGAAATAGATGGTATTCCTGTGGAAGTTTGGAAGTTAGGAGGGAAAAAACTGATAAAAAATCTGGAAGTTCTAGCATCCTGGAAGAAGGCGGTGGTAACTGTAATACTTAAAGAGGGTAAAGATACATCGGATCCAGCTTCATACAGGCCCATTTCAATACTAAACCATGATTATAAATTGTTTGTCTATAATGGCTAAAAGAATGGCAAAAGTGATGCCAAAATTGATAGATATGGATCAGTGTGGTTTTGTGGAGGGGAGGCAAACATTTGACAATATTAACAGAACACTGGTGATCCAGAGGGAAACAGAAACTTTTATCGGTGGGTCTTGATGCAGAGAAAGCATTTGACAGAGTAGAATGGGACTTCATGAGCAGGACAATGGAGGCATTTGCTTTCCCTGATACAATTATAAGGTTGATTAGAAGAATATATGAGGGATCTGAGGTACTAATTAAAGTGTGTGGGGTCCTCTTCGATAATTTCTGCTTGAGTAGAGGAAGCAGGCAGGGTTGTCCGCTTTCCCCTTTGTTGTTTGCATTATATTTAGAACCACTGGCAAAGAAAATAAGGGGCTCAGAAATTCAAGGATATAATTGGTATGGTAGTCAGGAAAAGCTGACTCTATTTGCAGATGATATTATTCTATACATGACAAAACCAGAAAGGGACATTACAGTGTTGTAGAACATTTTAAGACGGTTTCAAATCTTCTTGGGATACAAAATTAATGAAGCTAAAAAAAAAGGCAATAGCGGTAAATTATGTACCCGCACATGAATTGGTCCAACAATATCCACATTTATGAGGACATGATAAAATTAAGTATTTAGGAGTATGGATTAGAAAAGACTCGGTGGTAGCAATTAAGGATATGTGGGAAGAGACTAAACAGAAGATAATACAAAAATTGAGAAACGGGAAGTTTTGTTATATGGATATGGATACTTAGATACAAGCCAATAAAATGTTTTTTATCAACCTGAGGAGTCCTTTCCAGTGAGAGTTTACATAGTTTTGAGAGTCCAAGTCCCCATCTCCCCAGCCTCTTTAATCTTTAATCTTGCGCTACGTTCTGCCCCTCCTCTGCGGCTGGATGTGTGTCTGGCTGTGATCTAATACTTTTCCTTTTGTCCATGTATGTGCAGGCACATATTTTGCCTGAACTTGTGATTTACTATAAACAGCAATAAGTCTGTGCCAATAAGTCTGTTGTTTCGCGTCTAAACAACAGATACTTAGTTTTAAATGAATAGTTTCTCTCTCATTTAGTTTGTGGCACATGGTTGTGTGTAGATACTCCTCATAGATTATAAGCTTAATAACTTGTACTTTGCTTCATAGATAGGACTGTTAAGTCTAGAGGCTCCTGTTGTGTAAACAGTGCTTTTACTACTGCATGACTAAAAGGTGATATTATGATGGGAAGAGCTGGCTTCTTCTGCTTCTAGCTAGGTTTAAGTAAGGTCTTGTTCTTGCAAATAGATCCCTTTGATTTTGTGACAGTGACACGGCTACAACAGCGACTCTTTCCTTTTAATGTCTGTTTTAATGTTTGTTCCTGCTAGATCCTGCCTCTGAAACCCTGCTTTCTAGAACTTTGGATCTTAGCATATATTAAAATCACAATAAGCAGGAATGTGCTGCCTTTATTAGCTTGCTCCTTGCTGCTTTTTTTTGCTTTGTGTACCTACTAACTCATGGGCTAGTCTGTTTTTTTGTTGTCTCAGTATGTAAGGGGACTGTAAATGTAAATATTAATGTAATATTTCTCTTGGAGTGCTGGCTGGCTCCCAACTGAGTTTTGTCCTACCTGTGTATATTTATTTTATATTGAACTGAATTGGTTCCAAAATACAAATTAACAACACTAAATCTATAAACATCATCTGTTTTGTCACTATCAAAAATTACTCTTACCCCCAGCAAAAGTAGTTACACCACCCAAAAAAACTAGATCCCTCCGAACCCCTCTTTAATAGCCAATAACTTCAACACCTTCTTTACCACTTCCATACAAAATCTAGCTAACTCAGCTGATAACCTTCCAGCTGAATTTCTTCAAATAGCAGCCAAACAACTACTCATCATCTCCTTCAAATAAATCTACTTGCAGATACTCAACATGGATTTAGACCTTCACATAGTATTACCACTGCTCTACTTTCCTTTCTCAACCACTCACTTTCTACTACACATATTAAAATCCTTGCTTTGGATACCTCCTCCTTAACCTGGTTCCAGGCAACAAGCAGTACTTGGAAAAATCTATCTCTACTACTACTACTCTATCTCTTTTTAGGAGTCCCACAAGTCCATATTAGCCCCCCCCTTCTTCTCTATCTTATATTAATGACCTCAAAGCATCTCCAAAACACTACATGTATACAATATGCAGATGATTCCACAATTATTTGCACAGCCTCCACTCAATCTGAACTCATTCTTCCTCACTTCTCAACTACAATCCTTCTCTGTGTTCTCAAACATCAAATTGTGGACAGCAGTTAAAATGAATTGAAGGATTTTATCTGGGAAGGTAAGACAAGAAGGGTCAAGTGGGACAAGCTGATTCTACCAATAGAACAAGGTGGACTAGGATTGCCTAATGTGAGGAGATATTTTAGAGCAACACAGTTAAGGCTCTTATACATAGCACAGGCAGAAAACTATAATTCAAGGTGGAAAGAGATGATGATGACGCAAGGAGGAGGTTCAAGAAATAAGGAGAGATTGGGGTTTTGGATGCAGACTCTTAAGTAGAACAACCAAAATCATACAGAGTATTATATTCGTAAAATAGCAGGGAGTATTCTAAGAACCAAACCTGTATGAGAGTGGAGAAAGATTTTGCCATTAGAGTTGACTGTGGTCAGGGATAGAAGTAATAGGCAAGAGGGGGCTGGAATTTATTGGAGAAAACTGGCAAAGGAACCAAGGTATTGGGATTAAATAACTAGAAAAAGAAAGATAATAGAATGGGAAGAGGCCAAAAATTTATTTGGACTGCAGGTTAGAAATTGCCTTCCCTATCCAGGATTGATATCGGAGTATAGGCAAAGGGAAAGAAATAGGGGGCTCCTAAATGAAAGACCAGCACTGGTACAGTTTTTAATAGAATGTAGAACAGAAGCTGCCATTAAAAAAGGAATAATTAGTAAAGCATATAAACTACTGCATGATAATTATAAGAATCAATCAGGGGAGCTTAGAAAGAATTGGGAAGAGAGACTGGATAAGCAATTCACAAAGGGACAATGGGGGAATATATGTATATCTCCCAAATATGCAACAAAGTCTAGAAGATTTAGGATCTTTGCCTGGAAATGTGTACATAGGTATTTTTATACCCCAAGTAGACTCCAAAGAATTTTTCCACAGGTCGATCGCAAATGCTGGAGGTATGATGGCAAGAAAGAGGTAGCTGGGAACATATTTTTTGGAGGTGTGATGAGCTGACAGACTTTTGGGATTCCCTGCAGGCCGCTCTGTCGGAGATGCGGGTTGGTCGAATTGGACTGACTGGGAAGATAATTTTTTTGAGTTATGCTACAGAATCGGAATTGCCTAGACATAGTAAAGCCTTGCTGAGTCTAATTGTGGTGGCTGCCAAAAAAGGAATTACTAGAAAATAGAAATCCAAGTCTAGACCAGCTTTACTAGAAGTAGCGAATATAGTAACTGAGATAAAACAACTGGAATTAGGATCTTTAGAAAAGGAAAGGAGCAAACTACATAGAAAAAAATTGGAATTGTGAGAAAAGTATATGCAGAGCAGGAACGAGGTTAAGTGGCAGGATTTGAATAAGCTATATAATGCTTAACTGACCATGACTAGAATGTTTATAAGTGATTAGTAATGTTTACAACTACAGTTGTTTTAATGAAGTCTGTGATGTAAATTGTTTACAACTAAAGTGATTTCATTTTGTATGTTTTTCATTTATATAAATGTAAGATTGCCTTTGTCACATGTGGAAATTTAATAAAGATGTTGGGGGGGGGTCTTTTTGACACCAGACAGACTTCAGTCCCTCAGACATCATGTCTTGTGCTTCCTTCAAGCCCAATCTCCCTAGCGGAATTTGTCTTAAGGGTGTTAGGGTCCATGGCGGCCATGATCACCCTCTTACCCCCACAGCTCAGTTACACATGAGGGTGCCCCAGTGGACTCTAGTGATCCAGTGGTCGTTTCTAGATATACCATTGTCCCATCCTGTCCATCTATCTCGAGCCTGCAGGGATTCTTTTCTATGGTGGATTCAATCCCTGGACCTGTTTTCGGGACGTCCGAATATTCTTCCTTCCCCGTTGACCACAGACACCTTCCTACTCGGGTGGGGAGGGGGACTTTGCTTGGGAAGGACAATCCAAGACACGTGGTCTTCCCTGGAGACCCAGTTGCATATCATTGTCCTGGAGATGAGGGCAGTGCTGTTGGCATTGCAGGCCCCTAGGGATGATTACCATCCAGACAGACAACATGTCGGTAGTCTGGTTCATCAACAAACAGGGGAGAACCAGGTCTTATCCCCTTTATCGCAAAGTCATGAGATTGTGGGAGTGGGTGATCTCCACTGGCCATTTTCTGGTGGCAACGCACATTCCGGGGAGGTTCAGCATTCTGTAGGACAGGCTCAGCAGGTTTATCCTGATGCCTTACGAGTGGTCTCTGAATCGTTCAGTAGCGAAAAAGATCTTTCTAAAGTGGGGTCAGCCTTGCTGCAGTCTCTTCACCTCTCCTTCCAATGCAAAGTTCAGTGAGTGTTTCACTCTGAACCCCCCTCTGGGGGAGTCCCCCAGAGACGCACTGGATCATGCTTGGCCCTGCAGTCTTGTCTGTGCTTATCCTCCGCTTCCCCTGATTCCAAAGTTCATTCAGAAAGTGCAACAGCTGGGGACCTCAGTCATCCTCATTGCTCCCTTTTGGCCTTGCCAAGTATGGTTCCCTTCTCTGTGGTCTCATGCAGTGCATCCTCACTGAATGCTGGCTCCTCTTCCGAATCTAATTACACACCCCTCTGGGATTCCACATCCAGATCTGGCCAGCCTGAAGCATGCCTCTTGGCTGCTCCAGTTCCCATGATAGGACTCCCGGGCTATCTTCTCCAGTTAAGAAGATATTGGTAGCGGCAAATGGAAGCATTTTTTCCATTTGGGCATCTCAACGTGACTTGGATCCTTTTACTGCCCCGGTGCCTGGTATTTTAGAGTTTTTGGCAGGTATATTTCAACAGGGTGCCAGTTTTTCTACAGTTAAGGTTCAGCTGATGGCTTTTTCTAACTTCCACAGAGGGGATAATTCAGCTTCCCTAGCTTCTTTTAAGCTGTGTAAAGCTTTTTTGAAGGACACTTTTCTTCTTAAGCCACCAGTCAAGGACCAAATGCCTCCTTGGAGCCTAGCGTTGCTCCTCCAAGCCTTGGTTTCTTCCCCCTTTGAAACTGCTGCTTCGGTGGATTTGCAGTTCCTATCTTGGAAAACAGCCTTACTGATTGGCATTATGTCAGCTAAAAGAGTGTCGGTGCTTCAGGCCATATCAATTAAGCCTCCTTATATGAGCTTCGATAAAGACAGGGTGTCCGCACTAATATTTCCTTCCTTCTGAAGGTGGCCTCAGAATCAAACATTAATCAGGTTATCAGTCTCCTTGTTTTCCTTCCGAACTTTCAGAATAAGGGAGAGTATAAATTGCACCTGCTATATGTTCATAGACAATTGCGTTTTTATTTGCGCAGAACAAAGGACTTTTGGCAAGTCTGATCAACTTTTTGTTTCCTACTGTAAGCCCTTTTTAGGGAAACCTGTATCGAAGGTCACCATTGCTCGTTGCATCTCTCAGTGGATACTCCCGGCATGGATCTCTCAGTGGATATTCCTGGTGTATTCAACCAAAGAATTATCTCCGCCAGGTCATGTTAAGGTGCATTCTACTAGGTCTATGGCTACTTCAGCTGCCTTTTGGTCCAGAGTTTCTTTGGATAGTATTTGCTCTGCAGCTACATGGTCATCTTTGCATACTTTCATTTCCCATTACAAGTTGGACCTTCTATCCAGAAGCAGGGCATCCTTTGGCTCAGCCGTGCTCTGGAATATCCTTCCATGAGGGCCTCCCAGGTTTTGGTAGCTGGGGACTCTGTCTCACAGGTTGAAGACCAAATGAAAACAACAACTTCAGATAAAGAAGTTATATACTCACCATAACGTTCTCTCTTAGTTGTTGCTTTTCGTTTGTCTTCAGCCATCCCTCCCTCCTTCCCCCTGCCTTATGTGGACTGAGTGCTTATCTGGCTGAAGAGACATGGCCCTTTCCTTTGGCATATCTGGTAATTTCTTATGTTACCCTCTGGGTTATTTTGCCAAGGGATAAGGCATTGAGTTAGGTTGGGATGTTATGGGGAACAGCAAACATGATCTGTAGGGAGGAAGGAGACAGGGGCATCATTGGTAGGGGAGAAGCTTGGAGCTCGAGTCCAATGCTGGTAAAACGCAGCTGAGTCGGCTCCATTCCGGATCCGTGTCCTCACAGGTTGAAGACAAATGAAAAGCAACAACTCATATGGAACATTATGGTGAGTACATAACTTCTTTTTTTTTCTCTTCATTAATTTTATAAACCCAAAAACACTTGAAACTGTCTCAAAATGTTCCACAACACTGAGATGTCCTTATCTGGATTTATAATGTATAAAATAATATCATCTACAAATAAAGCCAACTTTTTTTGATTACCATACCAGTTATATCCTTGTATAGGTTCATAGGTAAGTACTAGGCTATCTGCCCGAGGGCGTTTATAAGCCTATCCAGAGTGTGTCGGCTGTCGCCGCCCCATTGATTAATTAACTGATCCTCTGTCAAACAGAGCCAGTGAAGTGATTCCAGGGGTGTATTTTCTGTTACCCATCCACTCGTCAAGGTTTCTCTTGAAGAGTGTTAGTGAGGGGCTCTGCCTAATGTAGTTTGGAATTTTGTTCCAAAGCATGGGGAGTCTCTGTGACAGGAATCTATACCTCCAGCATGTTCTATTTATTGTTGTGGCGAGGTTTAGCTCACTAGAGCGCATGGCTCGCAGTGACTTGGATTTCTTTAGGTGGGGCATGTCCATCAATTCTGAGTTGGACATGGCTTTGTAAGTCAGGCAGAAATCACCTCTGAGTAAGCGATATGACACTGTGTATAGCCGAAGTTTTTTTCAGTCGGGCTGCATAGGACATATGTTTGAGGCCAGTAATCCTCTTGGTCAGGTACTTTTGTGGTCTCTTCAGCTGTTGGAAGTGTCTTATGAGGTACATCCCAAATGGGGCATTGTTCTCTATGATGGGTCTGATGAGTGACGAGTAGAGGGGCACTATAACCTCTTTATTTCTAGTTGTGAACCCTTTAGTAATTAGATGGGCCACATAGAAGGATTTCCTAGCTACTTTGGCAATATGATTGTCAAAGGAGATTACTATCTACCTGGGTCCCCAGATCTCTTATTACCTCTTCTGTATTAAGGGGGCTGCCACCTATGTAGTAATTCGTGGGTGTTTTGTTTTTCCCAAATGGGATGACTATGCATTTTTTGGCATTTAGCTTGAGGCCATGACTTTGACACCAGGTGTCGTCTCAGTAAGGCCCTTTTGGAGGATGTCCGTGTCAGCCGGAGAGTCAGTTATGGCTCCCAGTTTGAAGTCATCAGCAAACTTGGTTAGCCATAGTACTCCTGTCTTTGCCTGTATTTCTGAGAAGTATATGCCAAACAGTAGGGGTCCCAGGACTGAGTTTTGCGGGACACCACTTGTGACTGGTTTAGAGTTGGACCTGGAGCCCGCTATTCTTACCGTGTGAGTTCTGTCTGTAAGCCAGTTGGCAACCCATCTCTTGACGTAGGGGTTTATGTTCAGGCTGGTGAGTTTTTCTGTAATACCCAAGTGGGGAATGGTGTCGAAAGCCTTGCCGAGGTCAAGGTAGGCTGTATGAACAACCTTTCCCTCATCTGTGGCCTTGGTGACTGTCTCGAAGAAGTCAACCAGGTTTAGTAGGCATGATCTGCCCCTAACAAAGCCGAACTGGGTTGCGTCAAGTGTTTGAAGGTTCCTAATGTCTTTGTAATGAGTTCCATGATGATGCGCTCCATAGCCTTGCAGACCAGGCTAGTCAGGCTTATGGGGCGATAGTCACCAGGGTCAGTTGTGGCCCCTTCTTTGCGGAGTGGAATAACCGTTGCTGTGCGCCATTCTGTGGGCACGTAGCCTGTGGAGAGGCTGAGGTTGAACAGCGTGTTTGGGTGGGGGGGGTTAGTATGTTGTATAGTTCGTGCAAGACGCAGCCTGGGACACCATCTGGCCCCATTAACACTGTGTTTTTGGCTTTTGAAAGGGCTATTTTCACCTGTGTGTCTGTGATTTCCGGGACACTACACTTTTCCGGTATTGTTGTGGGCCCTTTTGTGGGTGGGGGGGTGAAGTTTGCACTGAATCTATCTGCCAGGATGTTGGCAATATCAGTAGGTTCAGTATATTTTGTGCTATTTTGCACTAGTTCAGTGCATATCTGCGAGTTGCCACTTAGATTCTTAACATAGCTAAAGAAGGCTTTGTGGTTACCTTTTGAATCCTTGGCTATTTTTCTTTCGAAGTTAGCCTTGGATGATTTTATGAGGGACCTTAGTTTCTTACTGATACTGATCAGGGATGTCTTTCCTTCTTGGGATTTGCTTTTTTCCTGAACTAGTTTCCTCCTCCTATTGTATAGCTTGTTTATGGCAGGGGTCAACCAGACTGGTTTCCTTCTCTTAGAGGAGTGAGTCTTGGTTTTGATAGGGATGGCACGAGCCATGCATCCTTGTAGGTGCTCATAGAGTGTATTTGTAAAGGTTTCTGCATCTTGGGCAGCGTTATCCTTTAGAGCGGGGGCTGTGAAACTTACCGCCTCTGTCTTAAGTAAGGTGAAGTTTGCTTTAGAAAAGGTTTTTACTGTGGTTTTCTTAGTTAGGGGTGGTGGTGGTGGGGTGTGGACATCCAGAGTGATTAGTTTATGGTCTGATCTAACCAGTGACGGGTTGACCTCCGGTGTGGAATACCTGTCACCCATGTTTGTGATGACCAGGTCCAATATATTTTCACCTCTGGTAGGGGAGTTTACCAGCTGACCCAGGGCATTTGAGTTTATGAATTCCAGGAAGTGCTGGGCCTGGGAGTTTGTACTCTAGTAGTTTTCCCAGTTAATGGTAGGGTAATTGAAATCGCCCAATATCAGGGTGTTCGGTAGGACCTTCATGTTTTCCAGTGTCTCCAGAAAGGTGGAGTGGTGGTCCTGGGTCATGGAGGGTGATCTGTAGTAGGCCACAATTTGCATTGCAGATTTGCCCGATGTTAGTTGCACATGGATGATCTCAGAGGTATCATGCTGCACCACTAACCTGGAGGTGTAGGTATCCTTGATGAATATGGATACACCCCCTCCTTTTGTGTTTCGGTCCGTGTTCTGTAGCCGAAACGTGTGGTACGAGTTGTAACCCGGTAGTGCTGGGGTGCTCTCTGGAGCCTTGAACCAGGTATGCCTGACTTATTTTCTTTGCCAGTGGCTGTGAATATAAACCAAATAGCAAAGCTGAAACAGGACACCTCTGCCTGGTTCCTCTATTCAAACACAGTTTATTTGAGAGGAACACCACCACTATAATTCTTTCCTCTTTTTTTTTGTCTGCCAAACAAGCAGTTACTAGAAAATGGAAATAAAAATCTAAACCCAACTGTATAAGAAGTAGTAAGTATAGTAACAGAGGTAAAATAACTGGAATGGAGATCTTTAGAAAAGGGTAGGAGCAAACTACATAAGAAAAATGGGGATTGTGGGAACAATACATACAGGGGAGGAATGAGGTTTAAAAGATGGCAGATCTTAAATGAGCTGTTAGTTTGACTGAAAATGATTGTTTAGATTATAAGTGATGTATAATGTTTGCAACTGGGAGCATGTCACTATGGTTTGTGATGTAAAATGCTTGCAGATAGGATTGTGTTTGTGTGGTTAATTTTTATTTATATAAAAAGTATGATTGATTATATCATAAGTGATGGTTTAATAAAGATGTTTCTTGTTTTAAAAAAGGGGCAGGAATTGAATAATTTATGTAATGTTGCTTAGGTTATATGATATATAGCAGTACATCTGACTTATAATGTTTGTTAATATCAAATTGTTAATACAGTTTGATTACTTTTGTATAAATGTACATTTGTCTATGTCGCAGGTGATAATTCAGTAAAGGTGTTTAAAAAGAAATAATTCTTCCCTCTGATCCTTCGTGTATCCTTCTAGTTAACCTTATTATTGTATCAAGGAATGTAAATGCTTCCAATGCGCTTCTCATAAAATCTCAGCTTACTCTGCTACATGCTTTCTGTGCACTAACAGCAGAGGTATTTTCTTACTTTATGCTTCCCTTTGGATCATCATTGTTCTATTAATGTTGCCAAATGTTTGTCTCCCCTCCACAAAACCACAGTGAGCCATATCTATCAACTGTGGCAACATCTTTGCCATTATTTTAGCTACTATATACATAAGAACCCTCCCTATGTATCCCTATAACCCTCACTAACTCAATTCAAAAACAAACTCACGAAATACTTCAGAACTCATTGGTTATGTCCTTGCACTAACCCAGACTAGTGACCTCTCTATTTCTTAGGTGCCTTACCTTCAGCTACTTCTAACTTTTTTCTACCACTCCATTTCAGGAAGGGTCAATTGTATAACTGCTGCTCAGTGAGTCTTAAACCTGAATGTACTAGGCTATCGGCCCTAGGGCCTATACAAGCCTAGCCATAACAATTCCCTGGCTATTTCTTCCCACACTGTTTACTTCCCTGGACCCCTGTCTAGCAGGGCGACTGACGTGATCCCCGGGGTGAATTTCCTTTCTCCCATCCAATCATCAAGGTTCCTTTTGAAGAGGGCCAAAGAGGCACTCTGCTTGTTATGTATGGTCAGTCTATTCCAGAGTCTGGGGAGTCTCTGGGTCAGGAAACTATCCCTCCAGCATGTTTTGTTTTTAGTGATGACAAGATTTAGATCCCTGGAGCGTGTGGCTCTGAGGGATTGTGATTTCTTTAAGTGTAGCATGTCTAACAGCTCTGGGTTTGACATGGCCTTGTATGTTAAGCAGAGATCGCCTTGGAGAAGACAATATGCGACAGAGTATAGCTGGAGTTTTTTAAGGTGGTCAGCATAGGGCATCTGCTTTAGGCCTGTGATTCTTTTAGTGAGGTATTTCTGTGGCCTTTCCAGTTGTTGCAGATGTCTTGAGAGGTACATACCAAATGGGGTGTTGTATTCTATAATGGGTCTAATGAGGGATGAGTACAGTGGGACAATGACCTCCTTTTTTCTGGATGAAAAGCCCTTAGTGATGAGGTGTGCCACATAGAAGGATTTCCTGACTGTTGTGGTGATGTGGTTATTGAAGGTGAGACCACTGTCCACCTGTGTCCCTAAGTCTCTTATCACACTTTTGGTGTTTAGTGTACTGCCAACTATGTGATAATTCATGGGTACATGTTTTTTCCCAAAGGGGATAACTATACATTTCTTGGCATTGAGCCCATAGCTCTGGCACCAAGCATCTGTTTCTGTAAGGCCCTTTTGTACAGTATCCATATCATTTGGGGATTCAATAATGGCTCCCAGTTTGCAGTCATCTGCGAACTTTGTTAGCCAGAGTCCCTTAGTGTTGGCCTGTACTTCAGAAAAGTAGATGCCAAACAAGAGAGGTCCCAGGACTGAACCCTGAGGTACTCCACTTGTCACTTGTCTGGAGCTGGATTTGGAGTCAGCTACTTTTACAGTGTGGGTTCTGTCAGTAAGCCGGTTGGCAACCCATTGAGTGACGTAGGGATTAATGCCCAGCGTAGTAAGTTTATCTATGATTTCAGAGTGGGGGATGGTGTCAAAGGCCTTAGCGAGGTCCAGATAAGCTGTGTGGACTGCCTTACCCTCGTCCACGGCTCTGGAGACTGATTCGAAGAAGTCAGTAAGGTTCAGGAGACAAGATCGGCCCTTCACGAACCCAAATTGGGTGAGGTCCAGTGTTTTAAGTTTGCCAATGTCTTTGTTTATAAGTTCCATGATAATATGTTCCATGGCCTTGCAGATCAGGCTCGTCAGACTGATGGGGCGGTAGTTCCTGGGATCCAAGGTGGATCCCCTCTTGTGGAGTGGGATAACTGTAGCTGTGTGCCACTCAGTGGGCATGAAGCCTGAGGTGAGGGTATGATTTAACATGACACTTAGGTGAGGTGCCAGTTAATTTTGTAGTTCATGTAGTACACAGCCTGGGATGTCATCTGGTCCCATGGATGCTGTATTCTTAGCTTTGGAGAGTGTTTTTTTTACCTGTGTGGCCATTATTACCGGTATTTGGCAATCTTCCAGTATTGAGATGGGCCATTTAGGGGGTGAGAAGGGGGTGAAGTTGGCACTGAATCGATCTGCCAGGATATTGGCAATATCCTTGGGATGAGTATATTTAATGTCATTCTGTTGTAGCTCAGAGCAGATCTGAGCATTGCCATTTAGATTCTTGACATAGTTATAGAATGCCTTCTGGTTGTCTTTGGAATCTTTATGTTTAACTTTGAAAATAATGGTATGTTTTGTAGTGTGTTTTATAATAAGTTAGTACTATATGTGCTAAATGCTGGTATTGCTTATGACTGTAATCTGCTTAAAACTAGCATTTACTAAATGTTCAATGTGAATTATTATCTTGGAGCTTTTCTCCCCGGACCTCAGCTGAAAATGGACATGTATCCAGTCGGACTATCCCGGTCAACAAATGTAAAATAAAATAAATAAGCACTTTATAATCTTGGTTTAAAATTGAAATGGGTCTATATAAAGCTGGGTCTGAAGGATCTTTCCCATCTTAAGGTAACAGCCACCACAGCTTTCTTTCAAGATGTTGATGCTTCCCCTCCTTTTAAAATACTTTTAAAGAAAATCTTCCATATCTTTATCACTTTCTTCCCTCCTAATTTACAGACTTCCATGTAAGTACCAACTGTGTTCCTGGAGACTTTCCTGAAGATTGATTATGCGTCACTGTTTTTATCTAGTCACCTCCTATCTTAATTGTTAGTTCTTAAGCCTTGTCTCCCTTTGGCATACTTAAGTCTTCCATAAATATTTCCATTTATACTCTTTGTTGATTTCCACATTTCTCTGCTTTATACAAATTTTCATAAAATTTCCAGAATATCTCTAAAACCTTTACAGGATCTCTGGTTATTTTTCTTGGTATAGGTTCCCTAGGTTTGATGGCAATGCTTTCTATGTTCTGTTGTCATTGTAGTCGTTGTGCTAAAAGTTTTTGTTTTCTGGAGTTATTAAAAATAGTTGCTTAACTGCAGTCTTTCGTAACTCATATTTATTATCCAGATCTTCCATTTTTTTCTGTTTAGCATTATGCATTTTCTCCTCCTCTAGCTCTGAGAGTCACCTTATTCTGCAATACTTTAACTCTTTTCAGCCCTTCTAAATAATTTCTGTTACTTCTTAACCATATTTCTTTCTCTTTTATTTTAACCCTGTTTTGAAACTCTAATCTGATGTTGTTAATCTTCTTTCATTCGTCATGGATGGGTTCTGTTCCAAGCCCTCGGAACCGAGTCGGCCTAATACCAAAGCTCACGCCAGCCCAAAAACCTCTCGAGCTAAGTCTGTACCCACAGTGCCCTTCTCCCTGTTACCTCAGATCTCGTTTGCTGCATAGCCGTAAAGCCGCATTTCAGCCAAGCTCTCAGCTAAGTGAAATCTCTTTTGATATTTGTGCAAAAATATTTGGATTTTTCTTATATTTACTAAGCGATTGTTATTTCTAGTGGTTTATTTTGGTCTTACCTTTTCCTATGTACTCTACCCATCTTTATCGTTGGTAATCTTTCAGTACCATTGTTTGTATGGCCTTTCCCCCTTTAGTGTGTGTATGGGATAGTAGTGACTTATTGTGGACTTTTTGTGTTTTTTGAACGGTTTGTAGTTCTTTCGTTTTAGTTCGCTTTAGTTGTGGAAAATGTCGGATAAAAAAGGTACTTCAGGCTTCAAGCATTGTAGTTCTTGTAAGGGCAAGCTACCTAACAGTGACTTGCATAATGAGTGTGTATACTGTTTGAGAGTGGCTCATCTTTCAGTGCAGCTTCCATGTGATATTTGTCAAAACGTCAGGAAACGGACTCTTAATGAACTAAAAACAAGCTCATTCTGAAAGGGTTACTCAAGTCTCCCTTCGCAGAGGCCATTTCTGCAATGGAGGTCTCAACCCCTCCTTCTTAAGACAAAAAGAGATCCCATTCTATTCCTTTTTCACCATCGGGTGATCAGAGCAAATCTGGGAAATATAAAGTCCCCAAATTATCTTTGGACCATAAGTCTGCATCTTGTGCACCGATCTCCTCGAAAACGTCAACTCCGATGCCTGTTTTGGCACACACCCTGCCTCCGGTACCGATCATTGATCTTTCTACGCCTACTTCGACTTTGGCACCTGTAGCTACTTCAGCTCACGGAACTCCTTCGACTCCAGTTACCTTTTTTAGAACCGACCATTTCGGTTCCGAGTGCCATTTCAGCTCCGAGCGTTGTACCGACCACTTCGAATCTGACCCCATTGCTTCCGGTCTCAAAACTGGAGACCTCAGTGCTGGCAGATTTTGCACCATGGACCCGATACTTGCCTTCAGTAGATCTTTTTCAGGGCCAAGCATATAGCCCTTTTCTCAAACGTCCGGACTCCCTGTCTACAGTATCCACTAGATCCACCAGGAGCCTTTTGGAACATGACATGGTGCGTCTTGTGGACCAGCTGTTGGTTGCCAGGGGATCCCCTATCTTTCTAGAGCCCAACCTTCTTCTGGACTTGGGTTGCCTCTTCCATGGACTCCATCTTACACTCCTCCTTCGACCGTCGCGGTTCCGAAGCCTTCTGTTCCAACATCTTTCTTGGAACCCACCACCTCGGTGCCTACAGCTCACTTCACTTCAACTCTGAGTTTGTCCCTTTGGTCCTCAGTTCCTGCTGAACTGGTCCTTCCTCAATCTATGGACTGGGTGATGGGCGCTTCGGCCTGGGGTACGGTGCCGTCTTTTTCTTCGCCCCCCGTCGGTGCTGATATCCGCGTCCGCACCTGCACAGATCCTACTTGAGGCTCCCATCGTGGGGGCAGGTCTGTCGAAGTGAGGTGTGACCCTGGTCCTGAGGTTGTATTTCTCGGTTCCTGGCTCCCATCCCTCTTCAGGCAGGCCTGCCTTTTGCGCGATGGAGATGGCTCTTGCTTCTTCCACCACTCCTGCCATGTCAGAACCCCAGTTCTCTCCCCCTGAGCTACAGCTGTCGCAGACCACCCCCCCAGGATACCAGGCAGAGAAAGCCGCAGGACACCCCTGTCCAAGGGACCCCCTCTTCTGAGTCCTCCTCACTGAGCAGCCCCCTCTGAAGAAGATGAGCAAGAGGAAGCATGTGGACTGGCCTGGGAAGTCCTTAACTAAGGACACGGATTACAATGATTGCGAAGGGTTCCCATGGTCACCTCCTGAAGATGTTAAAGCACAGAGGTGACTGGAAACCTTCCAACCCTTCATCTGAGGAGTTTATGTTCCTGCAGGCTTTGTGTGCCCAGCCGTCTACCTCGTGGGTGATCCCGCCTGCCTACGACCTTGTCCAGCTTGTCGTACAGCGTGTGTGGAAGAACCCTGACTCTATTGAGGTGATTCCCCGGAGACCAGACAAAATTTTGCCCCCCCACCATGGAAAATCCTCTCTGGTCCAAAAGGTTACCGGTTGATGCTATGGTGGTGGCGGCCACGAAAAAGGACTTGGCTGAGGAAAGTCCCGCTGTCCACCCGCCCAGTGGACAAACTTGGGAAGTGTGTTTTTGTTTCAGGGACCTTTGCTGTAGGTTCCCTGAATTATTTGGTACATTTTACGAGGCTCAAGAGGGACTTGATCTCCGAACTCTCTGGGAATCTCGTAGGACAGTTGTCTGATGAGGTCAGGGACAAAGTGGCCTTGCAGATAGCGACCCTGGAATCAATATCCAACTCGTTCACAAGGTTGCTGTCGACACGACCGACGGGGCAGCTAGAGTTGCGGGTTCAGGCATTGTTATGAGACGGCATGCCTGCATGTGTATATGTGACCTTGCAGACTCCTTCAAGTCTTCCTTCCTGAATGCTCCCATAGAAGCTTCATCCTTCTTTGGTTCCAAAGTGAAGGACACGCTAGCCAGGTGAGAGCAAGATGGAAAAACCCTGTCTGCCATAGGGCTTTGATTTTCCAACCCTCAACATACCTTTTCTAGGAATCAGAGGATGGGAAAAATCTGGCACAAGAAATCTCGGGGTCCCTTCTGTGCAGCACGTGGTAATGATGCCCCCAGAGGCAGAGGGTGTAACACCTCTGGACGATGCCCCTATAGAGGCAGAGGGGGTCCTTGCAATCAAGGCTCCAGAGACTCTTTCTCTAGTCAGCCTTATCAGCGCAACTGAGGAGTGGCCTGGTTGCTTGCCTCTGGAAGCAGTCGGGGGTCATTTCTCTCTGCACCAATCTGCCTGGCTCTCTATTACCACTGAACATTGGGTGCAGAAGATTATCACCAGAGGTTACAACATTCCCCTTTTCTGTCAGCCCAAGTTTTCAAGGAAATTTCCTGAAGTTCCACCCAGTCAAAGGGAAGAAGCAGCTTCAGAAATTGTAAAGCTTTCTCAAAAAAGAGTCATCCAACCAGTCCCACCAGTTCAGCGCAGATCCGACTTTTACTCGAGGTTCTTTTTGGTGCCAAAAAAGACAGGGGACTGGAGACCCATTTTGGATCTCAGCGGCTTAAACAAGTCGGTCACCCACACCAAGTTCCAGATGGTCACGGTTTAGTCCATCCTCCCTTTTTTTAAGAGAAGGAGATTGGATGTGCTTTATAGATCTGTAGGATGCGTATTACCACATCAAGATGAACCAAACGCTCCAGGAGTCTGCTTTGCTTCAGGCTAGGAACCAGTCATTACCAATTCCGCGCCCTGCCGTTCGGTCTCTCTACAGCCCCCAGAGTGTTTACAAAGTGCATGGTAGCGGTGACAGCTCACTTGAGACTAAAAGGATTACGGGTGTTTCCATATCTGGACGACTGGCTCCTTACTGCCCCCACAAAGCATCTTCTGGACTCCACCCTGCAACATTCTCTCTCTTTGGCAAAATTGTTGGGAATTACGATTCACTCGGAGAAACCAAATCTCACCCCTTCTCAACAAATAGAGTTAATTGGAGCAGTGTTCAGTACTCGGTCGTGTCTGGTATCACTCCCTCTTCACAGACTCCATCGGTTGAGGCTTCAAATCAGAAAGATTCTTTCTCAAACATCTATATCTGCAAGAGAAGTTCTCTAAGGCCTAGGTTCTATGGCTGCATCAATACAGATAGTTCTTCTAGCAAAGCTACATATGTATATTCTACAATGGCTCCTCCTGTGTCAGTGGTTCCCAAACCATCATCCCCTGGATTACAAGATTTGTATAACCAACTCCTGCAAACAGGACCTTCTATGGTGGATGAGGCCAGATGTAGATCTTTGGAGCCGCCCCTTTCAGTCACCCCAGCCTACAGCCATTGTGACCCCAGACGCTTCCCTGATTGGGTGGGGGGGCATTTCCACGGAAAGACTGTCCAAGGCACATGGTCCACCTGCATATCAGTGTTCTAGAACTGAGAGCCATGCTGTTAGCGTTGCAAGCATTCCATACGGCTCTCCCCTCCGGGACAATTGCAATTCAATCAGACAATATGTCAGTGGTTTGGTACATCAACAAGCAAGGAGGAACCAAGTCCTATCCTCTGTGTTGAGAAGCCATGAGAATTTGGCAGTAGGCAATTCCTTCCAACCTCTTTCTGATAGCAGCGCATACCTCCCCATCAAACGCCAAGTGCAGCAGCTATTTTGCCCTACTTCCCCAGGAAGGGAAGTCACTGAGCGATGCTGTGATTCACGATTGGCCCACTGGACTTCTCTATGCATATCTTCCCACTCGTCTGATTCCACAGTTTCTAAAGAAAGCTCTTTGGTTGAGATGCAAGGTGAGCCTCTTAGCCGCATTCTGGCCTCGACAAATTTGGTTCCCCTTCCTTTGGCCTCACCTAGTATACCCGCCATGGATTCTGGACCCTATACCAGATCTGATCACTCACTCACTCCCAAGGGTTGAGTCACCCGAACCTGTCCACTCTCAAGCTGACAGCTTGGTTTCTCCACTTCCGCTAGTCGCCAGGCAGGCTGATCTCTCCTCCCCTGTTTGGGACATCATTCTGGCCTCTCACAAGCCATCCACCAGGAAGCTATATCAGGATAAATGGAAAAGGTTCTCCATTTGGTCCAAGGACATGCTATACCCATATTTGGCTCCAGTTACTGCAGTGTTTCTATATTTGGCTATTTTTGCTGCCTCTACAGTACAGGTGCACCTGGCAGCAAATTTCCAACTTCCACAATGTTGTGGATGGCACCCCTCTTATCTCCTTGCGCCTTTGCAAGGCCTTCCTCAAAAGGACTGTCATTCTAGGCCCCCTCTCAGACAGTCTGTGGAACCATGGAACCTCAACCTAGTTCTTCAGTCCTTGACTCATAAACCCTTTGAACCTGCTGCCAAGTGTGACCTAAAGGTTTTGTCTTGGAAATCTTTCTTCTTGGTAGCCATTACCTCTGCCAGACGAGTTTCAGAACTACAAGCCTTATGTATCAAAAGGCCGTATCTAGTTTTCCCACAAATACAGGGTGTCTCTTCGGACCAACCCACCCTTTCTACCCAAAGTTGTTTCTGAGTTCTCTATTAACCAGTCCATTGATCTACCAGTGTTTTCCCCCAGTTTTGCCAGTAGAGGAGAGTATTGTGTTCACACCTTGGATATGCATAGACAATTGAGATTTTATCTAGACAGGACCAAACTTATGCGTAAATCTGAACAGCTTTTTATCTCTTTTTTTCAAGTCCTAAATTGGAAGAAGCTGTCTCCAAGGTTACTTTGTCTAGATGGTTAAGAGACTGCATATGCAGCATCTGTTCCTTTCATAAAGAATCCTTGCCAAAAGTTAAAACCCACTCTACTAGATCTATGGCAATTTCTATAGCTTTCAATTCCAGGGCATCTATGGATGACATCTGTGCAGCAGCTACTTGGCCTAAACCTCTTACCTTTTTCAACCATTGCAAATGGGACCTGGTCTCCAGGGGAAGAGTTGCCTTCGGCTTAGTGGTACTCAGGAATGTTCTTCCATAAGCCACCCATGGACCTCAACGTAGCTTGGGATTCTGTCCCATCCATGATGAATGGAAAGAAGATTAACAACATCAGATAAAGAAGTTGTCTTACCATAATGTTCCATCTGTGTTGTTCATCTTCTTTCATTCATTCCTTCCCACCCTCCTTCCCCCTCCAAAGGCTCCTGGAGGATGCTTTGGGTCTATATGATGCTCTAGGGTACTTGTGTAGAAGTGGCCTCGGCTTTACTTTCTCTATTAGCAAACTCGATCTGAGGTAACAGGGAGAAGGGCATTGTGGGTAGAGACTTAGGTCGAGAGTTTTTTTGGCTGGCGCGAGCTTTGGTATTAGACCGACTCAGTTCTGAGGGCTCGGAACCGAACCCATCTGCGATGAATGAAAGAAGATGAATAACACAGATGGAACGTTATGGTAAGACATAACTTCTTTTTTTCGTTTTAGCCCAGTCACTAGTAACTTCTGAAGATATTTCTGTCTTCCCTAATAACTCTCAAATAATTTCCACTTCCTATTCCGTAAATTCCTCTCTTTTTAACAGGTAGGTGGGAAAGCGCCATTGTTTTATTTTTCCCTTCATTACCCTGCATTTTTATCTTAGTTTTTTTTTTTTTTTTTTTTTTGGTGCACGATCAGAAATAGTTATTGGATATGTGTCAAAACTTTCAATTAAATGCACATGTTCCTGTGAAATATCATTTTTATCTAGTCTACCCTAGTTATTGTACCCTGGAGAATAATATGTAAATTTTATCCAGATTTCTACTACTGATCTTCCGTACCAAATATTTTCATAAATTTCTTCAGAAATGTACCTCTGCCTGATATTTACTATTGCAAATCAAATTCCAGAATTCCAGTCCCCATCTATAAATAATATGTCCTGCTGAAAGCTGAGTATTTCTTTCCAAATTTTCTTAAGCTTCGTAACAGCAGTTTTCTTTGGAATATAAATATATGCCATTATGATCCTCCTCCTGTGCCAGTAGCCCCTTACTACCACGTCTGCCATTTTTGTCTGTTTTTTCCTCATCTATCACTATTGGAGCCACCTCTAGCAGTTGGTACTATTTCTCCCCTTTTCTCTGTCCCTGATATTCTGTTGAATATTCATTCTGAAATTTTCTCTTTGCAAAAATTCACATGCTCATTTCTAAGTCTTTTTCCTACACCATTGCTATTGGCATTGTGCATTCCTTAATATAATTCAATGTTCTTTCCTCTTTATCTATACTTGTTAGACCATTCACTTTCCAGGATAATATGAATAGCATAGCCGTCATGATCAAAAGCTAGTTTTCCCACCTGTTATATGTGACGGTTGTTTTGAATGTGTATTTCCAGCTTTTTTGTTACGTGCACACACTGTTTGGCAGGTTGATCTTTTCTACAGTTGTTTCTTATTTGCATTTGAACCCCTGTCACATTTTTCAAAACTTTTTGTTTTAATGAAGCCATCAAACAAAAAAAAACTAATTACAATAACTCCATCCCCTAATAACTTGGAACAAACACACAAAAAATGTACATCTTCAAAACATGAAGTTTAACCCTCCAGAAGGGAACAGCTGCCCCAAATTGAGGGATACACCTACAAGCATTATCTAACTTAAAATCAAGGTTACCCATGCTAAAGCTCATGCTACAGCCTGTGTTCCCACTTGCACTGATTGCTCTCTGTTCTTTTCTTATTTCTCTTCCCCTCACATATATGAAAAACAGCTAAATAGCTTGTATGCTTTCAGAAAACTAACTTTTTAGCCCTAAGAACAAGTGCACTGGCTGTCTTTAAATAAAACTAAATTGTGCACATTCCTGTTAACCACATTAAAGTATTAAGGCTGCTAGGGTGGTTGTTGCCTCTTATTCACGTCTCATAAGTTCAAACAGTTTTTTCACTGAACTGCTTGCCATTGTATCTTTACATTTTGCATTTCTGTCAGCAAACCCTGGAAATGTACTCAGTAATGAGTCTTTGTAAATGTCCTAGTAATCAAGGAGCCTCAGTCCACATTGCTAGCACCAGTGAGGGGCGTCCACATTGGGAGCATAACAAGTACACACACAATGAAGTACAATTTCCCTTAACAGCACAGAGAGATCAGAGTCAGTCTGGGGCTGGTTTCTCCCTTTCTCTTCAGATTCCCAATAAGACCCCCCCACTGGTACAGCTATAGGGTTGAGATCTCAGCTGAGTGGTTAAGCCAAAGCCTCCAGCACCCTCTCTGTCCAACCAGTGCTTCATGTCCCTGCCCAAGTAGCTGACACACACACTTACTTGAAGTTTGATTTATATACAAACACACACACACACCTGGGAAAGGCTGGCACAGGCTGACTAGCCACAGTCCCTTCTGCCCAGATGATAACGTAGTTTCCACTGCCACCAACCACTCTTATCAGCTACTTTTAAGGCCCTTGCGGTGGTGGTGCTGTGGTAGCATTGTCGCCTCACAGTTAGACGTTGCCCGTTCGATTCTCAGTTAGAGCGTCTTCTGTGTGGCGACATGCGTGAATGGGCGTTCCTTCATTGAAGGTTGTGCGTTAGGCCCGGCAAGCCAGCACATAAAACTCTACTGCCAATCATTAGCGGACCGGAGTTCCGCTGTGGCGACCCCTAACCGGGAAAAGCCGAAAGACACAAACAAATAAACAAACCAAAGGGTGTCCAATCCTACTGTGTAATGTTACTATTATCCAAATGGTAGTTTGACTAAGACTTGCAAGGCTATTTAGGAGTGGCCTGCACAGTGTCACCAAATATATATGCAAGTACTCTAAGATGTTAAATATGTCTCATAAATATCAGCCACAAGGATGGGTTTAAATATATTTAATAATAAATAATAAAAGAACAAGACAATACACGGTCAATCAGCACAGTAACTTCAGAGTTCAGTATCACAGGAAATATTTTAAAACAACATTGCAGAACAGTCTCAAATAAATACAGAAAACATCTAAACTAATCTTTACTATATTCCTAACTATATCTAAAAGAAATTACTGTACCCCAGTTACTTACTATTAGCAAGGCAAGTGCAGATGGGGAAGATGTGTGGATGTTCTTGCTTGGTCCAAGACAAAATACAAAATGCACAGTCTCTCTCTGAGAAAGTTCCCAAATTAATATCAAACATTACTGCTGGGCCAACTGGAATGACATCATTGTTTGTCACCTGACTTCAGTTCCGAGGCTAAACAGAATTTAACATCTCTGTTTGAGAAATACATATCTGTCAGATATTTGCAGATCTTGGAAATCGTAAAACAATAAAATGCTTTTACATTTGAAACGTAGTAATTACTTCTCTCCAAGACAATACAAAAAAAACTTCTTACTGTAGACATTGTGTCTCCTACTGAACTGAAACTGAGAGATAACATATTTTGTTTATGGCCCAGCTATAACATAACATTACCTCAACTATTCTTACGTTTTGCAGGTTAATTTTTTATGTTCCAGCAGGGTGCACTGTGGATACATCTTAGCTCAGTACATAACATACAGTTCTGTGTAAATCATATCAATATTCACCAATGGGAGAATTATTTACAAAATTCCAGATAGCTGGGCTGGCAGAGTGACACCCCCCCAAAAAAAGTCAAGCTAGCTTGAGAAAAGTTGCATGAGAGGGTTGAGCCTGTCTGGGAATACCTTACCCCATTCGCTGTCTTGAGAGTCCATCTTCATTGGCATTGCTAACCCCACTGCAGTCTGCACTGTCATATATGCTTGCAACCCTAGGCTCCAACTTAATAACTTGGCATTTTGCTGGCTGGCTCGATGTAGCCATGTTAAAGGATTTTGGTCTGTAACTACAGTGAATTTCCTTCCATACAGATAAGGCTAAAGTTTCTGCAGTGCCCACACTATGGCTAGGCATTCCTTTTCTACAGCTGCATAGCATTCCTCCCTGGGTTGGAGCATATAACTGAGATATACCACTGGGGGCTCTTCTTCCTCTGAGGAAACCTGGCTAAGTACAGCCCCCACCCCATGGTTTGAAGCATCCACCTGCAAAACAAATTATTAGCTGTAATCTGGACTGGCTAACACAGGGAGTCCTCCCAAAGCTCCTTTAAGCTTCTGGAATGCTTGCTCACATACTTAGGTCCACACTATATTATCTGGCTTGTTTTTCCTTGTTAGGTCTGTGAGGGGAGCAGCTATTGTACTATAATTGGGGACAAACTTTCTGTGGTACCCTGCTGTCCCTAAGAATGCCCCTCACTTGCTTCTTGGTAACATGGGCAAGACCATGCCTGAATGGCTTCTACTTTGATGGGTTCTGGCCTGATCTTACCACTCCCCACTCTATGTCCCAGGTAGGAGACCTCTGCCATACCCACCTGACATTTGCTGGACTTATTGGTCAAGCCAGCCCTCTGTAGTCTGCCCAGCACCTCCCTGACATGTTGAAGGTGCTCTTGCCAGGAATGGCTGTAGATAGCAATGTCATCTAGGTAAGCAAGGGCAGAATCTCCTGCTCCTGCTAGGATACGATCTACCAGCCTCTGGAAAGTCGCTGGGGCATTTTGCATCCTAAATGGCATCTTTGTGAACTCATGCAAGTCAAAAATAGTCACAAAGGTTGACTTCTGTCTAGCACTGGGAGTCAAGGTCACCTGCCAGTAACCCTTGGTAAGAACAATGGTGGTAAGATACTTAGCCCCACTCAGCTGCTTTAGGGCTTCATCTGTCCTAGGCATGGGGGTAAGCATCTGACTCTGTGTGACTATTTAATTTCTTGTAGTCTACACAGAACCTGGAGCTGCCATCCTTCTTTGGTACCAGCACCACTGGGGAGGCCCAGGGACTGCTAGACTCCTGGATTACCCCTAATTCCAACATTTCCTGTATCTCCTCCCTCAGAGTCTGTTTGACTCTCTCAGGCACCCTGTAAGGGGCCTGCTTAATAGGCCTTTGTAGTCCTGTATCCACATGGAGCTGCCCCGTATGGGTGCACCCTGGTTTCCTAGTGAACATGCTCCCAAACTCCTGTAACACTGCTCAGATTTCTCGAACCTGGGTAGGGGATAACTGCTGGGACATTGCTACCCCTTCCACTGAGGTGTCAGTTCGAGTCTCACTGAGGAGATCAGTCACCAGATCCCCCTCAGACTCCTCCTGCCATCCACTGCAAATACTCACCACGAGGGCCTCCCTGATATGGTAAGGTTTTATCAACAAACTTGATATCACAGAGTATAAATGGATAACAATGCTGGAAACAGAGAAACATCCAAGGCTTAATAATATGTTAACAATAAAGCCCATTTTGGCTAAGCAGAAGCAATATTAATAACTATCTTTTGAAAGAGCATTTTTTAATGTTAAAACAATGTTTTATTGTTATTTTTTATGTATACATAAAAATGTTTATCTTTAAGTATGTGCTTTTACAGATAATTAGTCAACTGATTGTTGCCTTTCATTGGTTGGTTGTGTTATATGTTTTGTATTATTATGGTATAAAAGATGGATTTTAAAATGGATTCTACATACTGATGAAGGGCGTTTCCCGAAAGCTTTATCTGACTTTGTGAATAAATTAAGCGTTTTTCTGTTTTATCGTTTTGTTTTTTTGTTTTTTGTTTTTTGCTAAGGTTTTATCATGTTAACATGGTACAATTTATGTCCCTGCCTCCTGCCTAGCAGTTCTACCATGTAGTTAACTTCACTGACCTTCCTTACTACCTTGTAGGGTCCCTCCCAAGCTGCCTGCAGTTTATTGTGTCTAACAGGAATGAGAACCATTACGTGCTGCCCTACAGCATACTCTCCAGCTCGAGCATTCCTGTCATACCAGTCCTTTTTCTGCTGTTGAGTTCTCTGAGCCTTGTCCTGAGGTTTAGGACATATGCCACAACAGACTCCTTGTGAGATTCACACTCGCCCGTCCCACTCATCTTGAATCAGATCAAGAGGTCCCCTCACCCTATGCCCATACAGCAATTCAAAGGGTGAAAAACCTGTGGATTCCTGGGGCACCTCTCTGTAAGCAAACAACAGATGGGACAAATATTTGTTCCACTCCCTCTTAAACTGGTCTGCAAATTCCCATACCATCATGTTGAGTGTAGAGTTTAACCTCTCAAAAAGACCATTAGTCTTGGGATGGTGGGAGGAGGGTGGTCTTTAAGTGCTTCACCCCACAGTACGTCCAGAAACAAGCCAGCAGGTCTGACATGAAATTAGCACCTCTGTCAGTCAGTATTTCTTTTGGGAAGCCTACCTGCTGAAAATCTATAACAAAGCATTTGCCACCTTTTCTGCCTCAATGGAGGACAGAGCCACTGCCTCAGGGTATCTGGTAGCATAATATACTACCACTAGGATATACTTTTTCTTTGTGGAACTTGGGGTACTCAGAGGCCCCACAGTAGCCATAGCTACCCTTTAAAATGGCTCCTTAATCACAGGCAAAGGCATCAAAGGAGCTTTCACCTTGTCTCCTGCTTTGCCTACCTTTTGGCACTGCTCACAGGTCCTGCAGTACCCTGTTACATCACTGGATTACCACCCAGGCCAATAAAAGTTCTGCATAATACGTTTCTTTGTATGCTTTATGCCCATATGACCTGCCAAGGTAATATCATGTGCTATGGCTAGAAGTGCCAGACTGTAGGCTCTGAGCCCTACCAACTGCTGCATTCTCTCACCCTCTAGCTCTCCATCAAGGCTCGACTCTCTGTACAGTAAGCCTTTGTCCCAGTATACAGATTTTTCCTTCCCTTGAGAATCAGGTGCTTCACTAGCTACCTCCCTCAGGCCTTGTAATGTAGGGTCTGAGAGTTGAGCCTGTCTCAGCTCTCTCTTAGTAACCCTTCCCAACTTCCCTTCCACAGTAAGTCTGGTGTCCTCTGACAACAGTGCCTCACTGTCAGCCTGGGTACTACTACTCACCTCTCCCTTTGCAGTCACTCTGTCCAAGGGAACATCAGTTCCTACAAGCAGCTGTGGCTCACCTTCAGACTCACTGCTACAGGGTAGTTCCCTCCCTGAAGTAACCACCTCACCAGTCCTGGCGGTTAGTGTGTGTTCGGTCTGGGTCTCCCCCAGGCTACCAGACCCACATGCTTGTGTCCAAGCCTGCCTGCATGCAACTGCATGCACAGACAGTACTGCATTATCAAAATCATTCCCTATCAGGATATCTGCAGGGATATCCTCAAACACGCCTACTTGCTGGCTTCCTTTTCCACCCTCCCAGTCAAGGTGAACCCTGGCCAGAGGTATTTGGAATGGGGTCCCTCCTAAAGCTCTGACTGCAGTAGACTGCCTAAGCAAGTAGTGCTCCTCTGTAACCATTGCAGGGTTTACAATGGTTAGGTCAGAGGCTGTCTCTCTCATAGCAGTGGCCTCTTTCCTATCCACTAAGATAGGATATTGCCTTTTGTGGTAGTTTGGTACACTTGTTGTCTCGAGATAACTTACTGCTGGCATTTTGTCATTCCCACTTACTGGCTTTCCCACCTTTTGTTCCCCAGCTTGCCTCCGTGGACATCTATATGCTACATGGCCCCACTGGTTACATTTAAAACATTTAACCCTTGGTCCTGGATGTGTACCTCGATTAGCGGCTTCCCCTGCTACTGGCAGACTCTGGTGGAGCAATCTGGGCTTCCCACCATGGGTTCCCCTAGACCCCCAAGCAGCACTAGGTGTCCCTTTCCTGTGCAGTGATACCCTGCTTGCTAGATATAGGTCTCCCTTCTTCCCCAACTCATCTGCAGTACTGCATTGTCTATCAGCTAACCAGACTCTCATGTCCTCAGGCAAAGTGCTAAGGGCTTGTTCCCTCACCAAAAGGTCTGCCAGCCCTTCAAAAGTGGTGACCTGACATCCACTCACCCACCTATGAAAATAAGTGCTTAGTTTAGCAATATATTCACACACAGTTTCATCTGCCTTGCGTCTATGTGCACAAAACTTTTTTCTGTAAGCTTCAGGTGTTAACTTAAAGCATTCTAACAAACACATTTTAACTGTATTATAATTTAAGCAATCAGAATCAAACAATTTTCAAATAGCTGTTACAGCTTTACCATGGCGTAAGGCGGTCAGGAATCGTTCCAAGAGCCATTGGTCAACATTATACTGTTTACATACCCTCTCAAACATATGAATGAAACTATCAAAATTATCACCCTCTGTAAATTGTGGAAGAAATTGACTTATCTTTGCTGCTTCTGGGGTTCGGTTCCTCCCTTCCTCATTACCTCCATGACTTTGGCAAAGAGTCAGCATCTCCTTTTCATGTTGCCTCTGCCTCTCCATCTCTTCCACCTCTAGACATAACAGTTTCTCATCATCAGTCTCTTTGCTGCTTCTATTTCCAAATGCTTGGCCTGCAGCTTAAGTCTCTTTAACTTCAGACAGATTTTTAAGTCTTCTGTGGAAAGGTTGAGTTGTACATCTCCTAGGCCAGCCCGGTTGTCCTCCTGATAGCTGGTCTGCAATGCAGCTGTGCACAAAGCTACAATAATTTGTACTTTAGTCAGGTTGGCATGCACCAGTCCTTTAGCCTGGCACATCTCGGCCAACTGGCTGTTTGTCAGCTTGCCATACTCCTCTGTTGACATGCTTGCCTACTGTCCCTCACTAACTAAGCTAACAAAAAAAAAATAAAATAAAACAGTTGTGATGTGAATCTCTGAATGTTTACTGCTTGGCTGATTGAGAGTGCAAACACCTTCAGTGACCACTGTACACAGGCTACAAGAATTCAGTATCCACAGTACTACAAGCCATTTAATATGGGATGTGGAAATCTCACCACTGTGTACCAATTAATATGCGATGTGAATATACCACCACTGCCAACCAATTAATATGTGATGTGGATATCCCACGTGTGACACCCCTGCACTGGCCCAGTAATCAAGGTGCCTCATTCCTCACCATTGGCAACAGCTAGAGGACGTACACACTAGTAGGATGAAAAGTACACCCACAGTAAAGTACAATTTCCCTTAAGAGCACTCACAGATCACAGTCTGGGGCTGGTTTCTCCCTCTTTCTCCAGATCCCCAATAAGACTCCCCATTGGCACAGCCATAGGGTTGAGATCTCAGCTGAGTGGTCAAACCAAAACCTCTAGCACCCTCTGTGTCCAACCAGTGCTTCGTGTCCCTCCCCAAGTAGCTGACACACACACACTTTGAGATTTGATTTATATACAAACACACACACATACCTGGGAAAGGCTGGCACAGGTTTACTAGCTGTGCCCCCATCTGCCCAGACTATAAGGTAGTTTCCACTGCCACCAACCACTCTTATCAGCTTTTAAGATCCTTAACAAAGGGTGTCCAATCCTACTGTGTAATGTCCAAATAGTAGTCTAACCAAGACTTGCCAAGGGTATTTTGAGTGGTCTGTACAGTGTCACCAAATACATATGCAGGTACTGTAAGAGCTTAAATATCTCTCACGAATATCAGCTACAAAGATAGGTTTAAATATATTTAATAATAAATAATAAAAGAAAAAGACAAGACAGTTTCAAATAAATACAGAAAACATCTAAACTAATCTTTACTATATTCCTAACTATATCTAAAATAAAATACTGTACCCTAGTTGCTTGCTATTAGCAAGGCAAGTGCAGATGGTGATGATGAGTGGATGATGTTCTTCGTGTTTCACTGTTGCAGTCATTACATTTGGGTAATCTGCTGGCAGGTTGCCCTCAGTCGGCCTGATTTAACAAAGTCTTGGGTTCTGCGTCGGTTGCTGTCCCTTCTTCCATGACGTCAGGTTGTCAGGGGTATAAAACATGCAGCCGACACCATTACATCAGTCTTTCTTGCCACTCGGTGCCCGAAGCAGAAGCAGTTCACAAGTGCCGGTTGGCCGAATCCTGAAACTTTCTTTTTTCGAGTTTCAGAACCGAAGTCTTCAACTAAAAGCTAAGTACCCCATTGGGGAAACGTTTTCTTGCTCCTTACCGATATCAGTAAAAGTTAATAACTGTATTACTTGTGGGAAGCAAATACCTCATAAGGATTTTCATTTATACTGTATTCCTTGCCTAGGCCCTGACCACGACGTACCTTGCTGTTGGTTTTGTGCTTTATTTAATCAGCGCACTATCCGTCGTCGGTACATTTTTGCTTCTAAATATTTCGGTTCTCGGTTTAAATTATCCTGAAATAATGTCGGTTAGCCATCCGACTACCGGAATACCGAAAAAATGCAAAGAAAAAGACAGAGACAGGCTGTTGAGGTCCAAAGCTGCCGATGACGCTTCTCCTAAGCCAGTCGCCAGTTCGCCGGTACTCAGTGAGGTGCTTTCGCAGCCCCTGATACCCGCTACTTCTGATTCGCAGGCCTCTACTGAGACCCATTCGAAGTCCGGTATGCCGCAAAAGATGCTTCACCTATGGAACCCGCGGATGTCTCTACCTTGGATGGGTCCAGAGCCGCTGTGCAGGCACTGACTTCTGAGGGTGTATTCAGGCCTATAGACTTGCATATTAAACTGACACCACCTTCAATATTAAGGCCAAAATCTCGATCTATGTCTAAAACAACCGACGCCCAGGCCACATGTTCAGGCCCCTATGCATAAAAAACAAATTATCAAAATGGCTGAAGATTTAATTACTCTAATCAGGGGTAGTCAACCCCCCCGCCTTCTAAGAGGCCTAGGGCTGAACTTGACTATGAATCTTCTGAACAGGACTCTGTTTCTTCTGACTCTTCTAATGAACAGGATTTATCCATACCTACTTATGAGGACTCTGATGCAGAAGATTCCATTCCTTCTGCTTCTCCCCCAGAGGATTTTTCTTTTGGGAAAACTTTACATACCGTAAGGGAGCATTTCCGCTGGGAATGTCAGGATTTTTCTGAATCTAAAAAGTGGCTTAGGGATTTCCTTCTTCTTTCTCAGCATATGCCTTTGGCTATACCTCCTGTATTAGACATTGTTGATGTATTTTCAGAATTCAGTATGGCTCCTAGATTCCCTGCCTCTGGCCCCTTGTAAACCAGACAGATACTACAGGGTTCCTGACTCCCACAAATTCCTTTTCAAAAATCCTATTGCGGACCCTGAAACCATTTCTCAGGGGCCCAAGGGCATTAAGGCTTCTACTGCTAAAAATCCTACGCCTTCTGATGGACTCCAGGGCGCTAGATAGATGGGGTAAAAAGGTTTATACTTCTGCATCCTTGGCAATCAGGGCTTTAAACTGTCAATTCCATATGCTAAAATATCAACAACATATCATGGGACTGCTTAAACAGAAAATGATGTTGATTTCTGACTGTGTGGAAAATAAGGATTTACAGGATTTATTGCATTCAGCTGAACAAGTTGGAAAACATACTTTGCAATGTGGTTTTGATTCTTTGGAGGCCTCTTGCAGGGCTGCTGTTACTGGGTCTGTGCTTAGAAGGCATGCTTGGCTTAAGGAGCAATCTCTGCCTGATCATGTTAAAGCAAAACTGTTGGATGCTCCTTTGCAGCAGGACTGTCTGTTTGGTAATAAGGCTGAAGAAGTTCTAAAAAAGGATGGAAGATGAAGCTAAATCTATGCAAACTGTGAAAGATTTCTTACAAGTACAATCTCCAAGATTTAGTAGGCACTGGCCTACTAAGAACTGGTCCTTTCTAGTTCCTTCCAGAGCCATTCAAGCCAAACCCAGACATTCCAAAAGCACCAGGTTTCAGTCCCAAGGGACTTTCAGAACTAAGCAATGGAGTGCCTCTGCTTCCAAATCTGGAAATAACAAGACACCTCCCAATGGTAAACAGTCTCAATGACTTTCCTTTAAAATTATCAAGCACTTATTCTTAGCTGCCCCTTTGCGGGGAAAACTGGCTCTTCATGCAAAAAACTGGCAACTTATAACCCAGGACAAATGGGTTTTAAATATAGTGTCCCAGGGATACAGATTTCATTTCCACACATTGCCAACTCCAAACGGATGGCCTAACCTGCCCCCAAATCAGTGGGCAGAGGCTCAGAAACAAGTACTTTCCCTTCTAAACATGGGGGCAATTCAGCTAGTACCAGAAGAGGAAAAGGGACAAGGTTTCTATTCCAGACTTTTCCTGGTACCCAGAAAAGACAAATCATGGCGTCCAATTCTGGACCTGTCTACTCTAAACACCTTTCTGAACATTCCAAAATTCAAGATGCTGACTCTTCACCAGTTACTTCCTATGATAGGCAAAGATGCGTGGTTGTTAACTCTAGATTTAAAAGAGGCTTACCTGCATATCCCAGTCAGGGAATCTTGCAGAAGATACCTATGCTTCAAAGCAGGCTACTTGCATTATCAGTTCTCTGCACTGCCCTTTGGCTTATCTACTGCACCCAGGGTATTTACAAAGTGCCTGGCTCCAGTAATTGCATTTTGCGGGCAAAGAAATATTCATATATATCCATACCTGGATGATTGTCTAATTCAGGCAGAAAACCAGGCCATTCTTCTAAAACGTTTGGCGTTTGTAAAAAGGGTTCTAACTTGTCTAGGGTACACCATAAACGAAAAGAAATCACAACTGGTACCCTCTCAGAAAATTACATTCCTGGGTGCAAGCTTGAATACAACTGCCCAGATGGCTTTCCTTACGCCAGAAAAGCAAATTCATTTGGTGACTTACTTCAGACAGGTGGCCACAAAAATCCTGCTATCTGCAAGACAAATACTGCAAGCCTTGGGATTCATGGCCTCCTGCATTCTTCTAATTCCATATGCAAGACTGCATATGAGGAAACTTCAGTGGTACTTAAAAGTGTATGGAGTCAGCATTGTCACAGCCTGGAAACAATGATTCCTATCATACCTTGCCTGCAACTAGAGTTCCTATGGTGGGCAAAAGCCTGCCACCAAAACAAGGGACTGCAATTCACACCAACCCCTGCCGCCCAAACCCTAACTACAGATGCATCAAACTATGCATGGGGGGCTCATCTGGCAGGGAAGTGCATTCAGGGCAAATGGAGCCCAAATCAAATGCACCTTCATATCAATCAAAAAGAAATGCTAGCTGTACAGAATGCTTTGACAGCCTTCAAGGACTATCTTCATCCAGGGCAACTAATGGTAAAGATGGACAACACCACGGTTATGTGGTACATAAACAGGCAGGGGGTAGACATTCGTACCCCCTCTGCAGACTAGCCTTGGCATTGTGGACTTTGAGCTATCAAGTACAACTACAAGCTCAATTCCTGCCAGGAAAACTGAATACTCTGGCAGACGAACTAAGCAGAAATCTCATGGACCCACACGAATGGAAACTGGAACTATGGATTTTCAACATGTTGACATGCAAATGGGGGAGCCCAGACATAGATCTTTTTGCCTCACCCCACAACTACCAGTTGGAAAAATTTTGCACAAGCACTCCTCACAAAAAAGCCTGGAAAGTGGATGCTCTGTCCTTCAGCTGGAAAAACCTGCCAGTCTATGCTTTTCCCCCTCTGCCTCTGCTCTCCAAAGTTCTACTAAAAGTCAAACAGGACAAACCAAAAATGATTTTGATTGCTCCAGACTGGCCTCGCCAACACTGGTACACACTCCTACGCAGTCTGTCACAAATTTCTTTGTGGCACCTGCCTCAGACACCTTCCTTACTGTCTCGGCAGGAGAGCCACATTCTGCACCCTCAGCTCCAAACATTGAATCTTGCAGCTTGGCTAATCATTTAAATTCCCCCTTAGCATCCCTCAGCAAACCTGTGATGGATGTCATTTTGGAGGCAGGAAGGCCTAGTACTAGAAAATCTTATGCTGACAAATGGAAAAGATTCTGTGCCTGGAATCAATCTCAATGGATGAGCACAGCAATGCCCGATTTACCTCAGATTTTGCAATACTTAACTGAGATGCTTCACAAGGGCCTGTCTTTTTCTTTCATAAAAATCCATGTTTCAGCCATTTCAGCTCATTACAATACAGAACCCCCTCTCTTCTCTCATCCTCTGCTAAAGCAGTATCTCAGAGAGGCCAAAAACGTGAGACCTCCCAGGAGAGCTCCAACCCCTGCCTGGGACCTTAACTTTGTATTGGAGAAACTCACTCTACCTCCTTTCGAGCCAGCTGCTACTGCAGACTTAAAATTTCATTCCTGGAAAACAGCCTTCCTTTTAGCAATCACTTCAGCTAGAAGGATTTCTGAATTACAGGCCCTTATGGCAGTGGAGCCTTTCATCATCTTTCATGCGGACAGGGTGTCACTCAGGTCCAGTCCATCCTTCATGCCCAAGGTGGTATCCAGTGTAACTCTAAATCAGTCCATTCATTTGCCAACTTTCTTTCCCAATCCACAGAACAAGGGAGAGTGGATTCTGCATTCACTGGATGTACACAGACAACTTAGATTTTACTTGGACAGGACTAAATCTCGAAGAAAATCTGAACAACTGCTGGTGGCATTTGCTGCAGGGGCAGAGGGAAAGGCTATTTCAAAGCAAACCATTTCTAAATGGATAAGCCGTTGTATTCATTTCTGCTATAAGCACCATGGAAAACCTATCCCCCAGGGGATCAGACCACATTCCACCAGGGCTGCATCTACTTCTACAGCCTTTCTCAGAGGTGTTCCTACCAGGGATATTCTAGAAGCTGCTACCTGGAGTTCAGTTCATATTTTTACCAAGCATTATTACTTACCAGTTTTCTCTAAATCCAGAGCTGGCTTTGCCACTGCTGTTTTGCAGGGCCTTATAGCCGGTCCTAATGCTGTATAAATCCATCCTCCCAACCATAGCTTTGGGAATCTACCCAAATGTAATGACTGCAACAGTGAAACACGAAGAACATAGCACAGTTGTGTACACTTACCATAAATGTAGATGTTCGAGTGTATTCACTGTTGCAGTCCTGGTTACCCTCCCTCCAGCCCCCTGTTTTTCTCTTACTATGCCTCTATTTTCTTTTACTATACTTAAAAGCCTTTTTGGTGTATTTGCTTTTGTTTGGAGGTATATTTTTGTGTTTCTAATTATTTATATATTTTGCTTCCCATTTGGGGTGCACCTGACATCTGGGGCAAGAAAAACTGATGTAATGGTGTCGGCTGCATGTTTTATACCCCTGATGACCTGACATCATGGAAGAAGGGACAGCAACCGATGCAGGACCCAAGACTTTGTTAATCAGGTCGACTGAGGGCAACCTGCCAGCAGATTCCCCAAATGTAATGACTGCAACAATGAATAGACTCGAACATCTATATTTATGGTAAGTGTACACAACTGTACTTTCTTGCTAGGTCCAAGACAAAATACAAAATGCACACTCTGTCTCTGAGAGAGTTCCCAAATTAATATCAAACGTTACAGCTGGGCCAGCTTGGATGACACCACTTTGTCATCTGACTTCAGTTCCTAGGCTAAACAGAAACTTCACAGAATATAACAGTTCTGTGCGAGAAATAGGGTCTATGTCAAATAAACAAACGCTTGAAATGTTAATAGTCATATGGTCGAGACCATATGATCGACATTTCAAGTGTTCGATGGTTGACTTTAACGGCACTATATGGTGCAGAACGGGAGAATTTCCCTTTTCTACACTGAAATGCGATCTCGGAGTTGGTATATTTAAGTATGGGGGTGTGGGGGTGCAGGGGGGCTTGCCCCCCTGATTGCACTGTTAAGGTATGTTTTTCTTTTTTTTTTTTTAATTATACATTCGAACTTTCAAATATCAACCATATGGTCTCGAACATATGGTATTCGACATTTTGACAGTTCGAATATATAACATAGACCCGAGAAATACATACATCTCTCGGATCTTTGCAGATCTTGGAAGCCGTAAAAATAGTAAAACACTTTTACATTTGAAACCTAGTAATTACTTCTCTCCAAGATAATACAAAAAAACTTCTAGCTCTAGACATTGTGTCTGCTACTGAACTGAAACTGAGATAACATATTTTGTTTATGGCCCAGCTATAAAGTAACATAACCTCAACTATTCTTAAGTTTTGCAGGTTAATTTTGTATATTCCAGCAGGGTACACTGTGGATACATCTTAGCTCAGTACATAACATATAGTTCTGTATAAATCATATCAATATTTGCAAATGATAGAGACTTATTTACAAAATTCCAGATAGCTGGGATGGCAGCATGACAGTACTCACCATAGCATTCCATCTGTGTTGTCTATTTTCATTTATCCTCGACTCCCCTCCCTCCTTCCCCTGCCCTTGGAGTTTTTGGTGAAACTGATAATGGATATATATTACTTGCTGTTATTCTTATTTGGTTCTTGATATGGTCTCTTTGAAGGCTTTGGGGTTTTTCATTCTGCTTACTTTCAGCAAACTTGATCTGAGGTAAATAGGAGAGGAGTGTTATGGGTAATGGCTAATCTCTAGAGTTTTGGGCTGTTGCAATCTGTAGTAACAGCCGAGTCAGTTCCAAGGCTGTGAACGGAACCCCATATGTCAAGGATAAATGGAAATGGACAACTCAGATGGAAATTTATGAGTAGTACATAACTTATTTTTTCTTGCAACTAAAAATTTACGTTAATATCTTTAACACATATAACAGTCACTGAAAAGACTCCCCCCACATTTAAAATATCCCTGACTACTACACACTACACAAAACTGTTTTACTGTATGTAACATCCAGTTGATATCATGAAATGTTCATACAAATACTAATAAGAGCAAAAAGAAATGGTTAATTAAAGTTAGTTTTCCCTCTTTTAGTGTCCATCTAAACATTGCGGTGGTACAGCAGTAGCGTTGTTGCCTCACAGTAAGAGGTTCTCCTGTTCGTTTCTCTGCTGGAGTGCCTTCTGTGTGGAGTCTGCATGTCCACCCCGCGGTCGAGTGGCCTCCGAAAGACATGTGTGAATGGGCATGCCTTCGCTGAAGGTCGGGCGTCAGGCTGGCAACTCGGAACCATAAAAATCTACTGCCAATCATTAGCGGACCGGAGTTCCGCTGTGGCGACCCCTAACTGGGAAAAGCCGAAAAGACAAACAAACAGTGTCTGTCTAAACATTAATGATATAAAGTGGGGTGTATGCTTTACAGTCTACCCACAGTTTTGATAAAATCAGCAAAAGTCCAAGTTTTTCAGCCACTTTTTCTTGCAAAATGATATTTCACAAATGTGATAAGATGCTTTATAGTCTTCCATTTATTCACTAATTTCAGAGTTGCTGGGGGTCTTCCTGTTCATTTCCATCTCCTAACACCAGACTGCGGTTCACGTTCAAGGTACTGCTAATTGTTGTAGTTGACTCCTATGCTTTTTTCAGTCTCTCAAACATTTTCCTTTGGAACATTGGAAAATGTTTCACTGGCAAAGTCTCTCTACAAACCTTGCAATCAGAAGAATGAGAACTAGAGCCCCCTTCTGCTTGCTGACCAACTTTTTGTTGGATAAACTTTACTTCCTCTTTAGCCTGTTCTGTGTCAAAAATGGCTTTGGTCCTCCAAGAAAAAAAAAAACACTTTGAAGACAGCTAGAATACAGCAGCTTGAATGTCACACCTGCCTCTCAGCATTCCCTGATTGCTGGGATAAATTTTCTTCTTCTTCTGCCTTGTGTACAGTGAATAATCATTTCCACAAACACTTTGCTGTATCTACTTTTTAATACTTTGCTCTTCTGCCTCAGTTTTGTCAGGATCAGCTCTTTCCACTGGTATTGATGGTATCTTTACTAATATATGATTTAGCTGCTTTTTCATGAAAAGTTTTGTAGCATACACTCATTGTGCCATTTCAGTTACCAAATTCTGCTGTGGAACACCAGTCCAGTTGCTTATTTGTGTTTTGATAAAAATTAGTAGTCTGTTCCTTCCAGTTTCTCTGCTGTATCAAAAAATCTCAGGTTTTCTGTGCATGCTGTGTCTTCTAACTTTACTATTTCTTTAAACAGTTCTTAAACCTCATGTTCAGCCAGTGTTTTTTTTTTCATGTCAGCCTCTGATTTTTGCAGATGTTCATCGTGTTACACTGCTGCAGTCATCACACTTGGGTTATCCTGAAATCAGGTGGTCCCGCAGTCGGCCCGAGTTCCAAAGTCTTGGTCCGGCGTCGGTTGCTGTTGCTTCTTCCCTGACATCAGTGCGCCAGGGGTATATAAGATGCATCCAACGCCATTTTCTTCAGTCTTTCTTGCCGCACGGTGCCTGAAGCAGAAGCAGTTCGCAAGTGCCAGTCGGCCGACTCCTGAGATTTTCAAATCAAATTTCAGACCGAAGTCTTCATAAAGCTAAGTACCCCGTTGAGGAACCTTTTCTTGGCCTCAGTCCGATGTCAGAAAAAGTTAACAATTGCATTTCTTGTGGGAAGCAAATACCTCATAAGGACTTCATTCTTATTGTATTCCTTGCCTAGGCCCAGACCACAACATCACAGGTTGTCGGTTTTGTGCTAGGTTTAATAAACGAACTGTTAAACGTCGGTTTGATTTTGCCCGACATTATTTTGGTAGGAAATTTAATTATACCATGCCGTCGGGCCAACCGACGACCACAATGCATAAAAAACGTAAAGATAAGGACAGGCAGCCAAAATCCAAACCGGATTCCGAGGCCTCTGCTATGCCTGTCGCCGGTTCTCCGGTTTTCAGTGAGGCGCCTACGCAGCCCTTGACCACCGCTGATTTAGAACCCCAGGCAATATCCGATTCACAAGCGGAGATTGCTAGGCCTCCACAACCTTTACCTTTAGGCCCTTCCAACTCAATACCTGAAGGTGATTCCGGTGCAGTTGAAAAGTTTTCAGTTGCAGAAGGTGTCTTCAGACCGACTACACTCACTATTAAATCCTATGCAAAACTGAAAACTCCTTTAAAAACAAAGAAGACTGCACAGCAGTCTCCAGTACAAGGCCCCATGCCTAAGAAAAAGATGCTTAAGATGGCTGAAGACTTAATTACCCTAATCAGGGGTTCCCATCCCCCTCCTGATAAAAGGCCAAGGCAGGAGGAGGACTACGCTTCCTCAGACTCTTCTGAGGAACAGGAATATTCCTTTCCCCCCTTATGAAGATTCTGATGCTGAAGAGTCTATCCCTTCTGCATCTCCCCCAGAAGACTACTATTTTGGGGAAACCTTACATACTATGAGGGAACATTTCCACTGGGAAGGCCAGGATTACTCTGATTCTAAGAAAAGGCTTCGAGAGTTCCTTTTACTACCCCAGCACAGACCACTTGCTATTCCACCTGTGCTAGATATTGTGGATGATGTTTATTCAGAATCTAGCCTTAACCCAGATTCACTAACTCCAGCTCCAGCCAAACCAGACAGATACTACAGAGTCCCTGACTCCCACAAATTCCTGTATAAAAGCCCTGTTGCTGACCCAGAAACCATTTCCCAGGGTCCCAAAGGGGTTAAGGCCTCTACTGCTAAAAATCCTGTGCCCCCTGAAAGGGATTCTAGAGCACTAGACAGATGGGGAAAGAAAGTATATACCTCAGCTACTCTGGCTATGAGGGCCTTAAATTGTCAGTTTCACATGCTGAAATATCGACAATATCTGATCTCTCAATTAAAACAAAAAATGCTCGCACATACAGATGCCAGATTACAAGGGAATGCAAGTTTTGCTGCATTCAGCTGAACAAGTGGGAAAACATACTTTGCAATGTGGATTTGATTCATTGGAAGCTTCTTGTAGAACAGCAGTGACAGGGTCTGTCATATGTAGGCATGCTTGGTTAAAAGAACAAACTTTACCTGATCATGTTAAAGCAAAGTTATTGGATGCACCTTTACAGCAGGATGTTTTATTTGGTGTAAGAGCAGAAGAAGTTTTAAAGAAAATGGAGGATAAGGCAAAATCTATGCAGACGGTCAAGGATTTCTTACAGGTTCAACCCCCTCGTTTCAGCAGAATTTGGCCAACCAAAATCTGGTCCTTTCCAGTTTCTGCCAGACCACAGAGGGGCAGATACAGATGCCCAAGAGGCAGAGACCAGCCACAAGGCTCTTACCAGCCTCGACAATGGAGTGCCACAACCCAAAAAGGAGGAGAAGACAGGTCTCACACTTCCAGAAGACAGACACAATGACTTACCCCTCAAACTACCAAGCAAAACCCTCTTGGCATCTCCCTTGGGGGGAAAACTAGCACTTTTTGCAGACAATTGGCACATCATCACAAAAGGCAAATGGGTCCTAAATATTGTATCTCAAGGATACAGATTCCACTTTCACACCTTGCCAAGGATAAAAGGAATGCCAAACCTGCCACCAAATCAATGGGCAGAGGCTCAAAAGCAAATTTCAGCTCTCATGGACATGAGAGCCATTCAACAGGTTTCTACACATGAGCAAGGACAAGGATTTTACTCAAGACTGTTTCTAGTTCCCCGAAAGGACAAAGCCTGGAGACCCATTCTGGACCTCTCAATTCTAAACACATACCTGGAAGTACCCAAATACAAGATGCTAACACTGCAGCAACTTCTTCCCATGCTGGGCAAGAAGGTTTGGCTAGTAACGTTGGATCTCAAGGAGGCATACCTGCATGTCCCTATCAGACAAAATTGCAGAACATACGTCCGATTCATTGCAGGTTCAACCCATTACCAATTCTCTGCACTGCCCTTTGGCTTATCTACTGCGCCCAGGGTCTTCACAAAATGCCTGGCACCAGTAATTGCATAATGCAGACAAAGAGGGATTCAAATATATCCATACCTGGACGACTGCCTTATTTAAGCAGAAAGCAAGGACATTCTATTAAACCATCTGGCGTTTGTCAAAAACCTACTAAGTTGCCTAGGGTACACAGTAAACGAAAAGAAGTCAAAACTAGTGCCCACACAGAAAATAATATTCCTGGGTGCCAGCTTAAATATAATGGCCCAGATGGCTTATCTAACGCCAGACAAGCAAAGACAACTGACTCAATACTTCAAAATGATGGCAACAAAGACCCAACTCCCTGCAAGAAAAATTCTGCAGGCCTTGGGATTCATGGCATCTTGCATACTACTAATACCATTTGCAAAACTGCATATGAGGAAATTACAATGGTATCTAAAAAGCGTATGGACCCAACACAACCACAGCTTGGAAACAATAATTCCACTCATTCCCTGCCTTCAACAGGAGTTTCTATGGTGGGCTCAGGCATGTCACCTCAACAAGGGTCAGCCTTTTACCTTACCCACAGCCAGGCAAACTATAACAACAGATGCATCGGATTATGCCTGGGGAGCACACATGGCAGGACAGTGTATTCAGGGCAAATGGTCTGCAAACCAAAGGCATCTACATATCAATCAAAAAGAGATGCTAGCTGTACAAAATGCCCTAACAGCTTTTAAGGACCTCCTACATCTAGGACAACTCCTAATAAAGAAGGACAACACCACAGTGATGTGGTACATAAGCAAGGGGGCACACACTCCTACCCCCTATGCAGACAAGCAGTGACCTTGTGGAACACAGCACTGACCTACCAAGTTCAACTACAAGCACAATTCCTGCCAGGAAAGAAAAACACACTGGCAGACGATCTAAGCAGAAATATCACAGATCCTCACGAGTGGAAACTAGATCCACAAGTATTCGCAATGATAACTCAAAAATGGGGGAGCCCTGACATAGATCTGTTTGCTTCCCCCCAAAACTACCAACTACGGAAATTCTGCACAAGGACATACCACACACTAGCTTGGATAGTGGACGCCCTCTCATTCAGTTGGAAAACATTGACAGTGTATGCCTTTCCTCCACTGCCTCTTCTGGCAAAGGTGCTGTTGAAAGCCAGATTAGAGAGGCCACAAATGATACTCATTGCTCCAGACTGGCCATGCCAACACTGGTATCCAATACTAAGGAACATGACTCAAGGCCCACCATGGATTTTACCTACAATTCCTCACCTACTCACTCAGCAAAACAATCAGATTCTACACAGTCAGCTCAAGACTTTAAATCTGGCTGCATGGCAAATTGCCTAAACAACCAGTCAACATTTTTCTCTAAAGCTGTGATGGATGTCATTCTGGAGGCCAGGAGGCCCAGCACCAGGAAAGTCTATTCAGACAAATGGAAAAGATTCTGCACCTGGAACCAGGCTAAAGGCCAAAATCCCCTTGTTCCAAATATTCCTCAGGTTCTTCAATATTTGACTGAGATGTTGCACAAAGGACTTTCCTTCTCATCTATTAAGATCCATGCCTCAGCTATTTCAGCTCAATACAACATGGATCCTCCTATATTTTCACATCCATTACAAAGGCAGTTCCTCAGAGGGGCTAAGAACATAAGACCGCCCCGGAGAGCACCAACACCAACTTGGGATCTCAACTTTGTTTTGGAAAATTTTACACTTCCACCCTTTGAACCAGCTTTCACAGCTGATCTACAGTTCCTATCATGGAAAACTGCCCTGCTTTTAGCAATAACTTCAGCACGAAGAGTCTCAGAACTACAGGCCCTAATGGCAGTGGAGCCTTTCATCATTTTTCATCAAGACAGAGTCTCTTTACGGACTAACCCTTCCTTTATGCCAAAGGTGGTATCCAGTGTGGCCCTAAACCAAACCATTCATTTGCCCACCTTTTATCCAAACCCCCAGAACAAAGGGGAAAGGCTCCTACACTCTTTGGACATTCACAAGCAATTACATTACTACTTGGATAAAACTAAGGCTTTCAGAAAAACTGACCAGCTCTTTGTATCCTATGCTGCAGGATCTCAAGGAAAAGCTATCTCAAAACAGACCATTTCAAAATGGATAGGACATTGTATCCATTTCTGCTACACACACCATGGGAAATCTGTGCCTGGTAACATCAGGCCCCATTCCACCAGGGCTACAGCAACATCAACAGCCTTCCTCAGAGGGGTACCAACCAAGGATATTTTGGAGGCTGCAACTTGGAGTTCAGTGCACACCTTCACCAAGCACTATCACTTACCTCTATATTCTAAAACCAGAGCTGGCTTTGCCACTGCAGTTCTGTAGGGACTACTAGTCTCTCCAAACCCTGTTTAGTTCCACCACCCATCCTTAGCTTTGGGATTCAACCCAAGTGTGATGACTGCAGCAGTGTAACATGATGAACATAGTACAGTTTTGTACCTACCATAAATGTAGATGTTCGAGTGCTCACACTGCTGCAGTCCAGGTTGCGCTCCCTCCATCCCCTCTGAACTAGCTGGACTTATCTATTCCTTTCTATCCTATACAACCTTTATTTTTATATGTTTACTTTTATATAGCAATATGTATTGCCTACCTATTGGGGGCACCTGACATCTGGGGCAAGAAAAACTGAAGAAAATGGCGTCTGATACATCTTATATACCCCGGCGCACTGACGTCAGGGAAGAAGCGACAGTAACCGACGCCAGACCAAGACTTTGGAACTCGGGCCGACTGCGGGGACCGCCTGACAGCAGGATAACCCAAGTGTGATGACTGCAGCAGTGTGAACACTCGAACATCTACATTTATGGTAGGTACAAAACTGTACTTTTTAACAGTTCATCTGAATGGCTAGTTAACGCCTTTTCTATTTTTCCCAGCCTTTTGTTGTTTGAATTGATATATCCCTTCAGTGTTCCATTTGTTTTAATCTTCTCTGAGTATATTTGATTTATTTCCTTCCAAATTACTGGAAGCTGTCTCTTGAACCAAAGCTGAAGCTTAAACTGCTTTTTGCAAAACAGCTGTAGAATCCTTCCCAGATGGTGTTTTCTGTGCACCTTTTGTGGTTGATTTTCTTTCAAGTTTTCCAAATTTCTTCTTTCTTGGCATCCAGGCAGTGTATTTACTAACCAGTAACTAAATTTAAAAAAATTGAATAGCCCTCCTTTTTCGGTTTCTTTTTTCACACTGGGAGAGCTGAAGTTATGCTGTTGATCTGTGTGCAGCCATCTTGGAAGTCTATACCCTGGTCTTCCTATCCTTTTCTAGATATTTGCAGTTTTAACAAGCTCAATAAGATTCCAGATGGAGAGAATTCAGGGAGATCATTCCTTTGCTGCAGCAGGGTACGTGGATGCTGCCCTTGCATATGAGGGACACTTTGAGGTACATTAGTTTTGGAGTCCACATAGGCTGTTCCTTTTGATATATCATTAGGCACAGTCCTCAGTAGGTCTGCGATTAGATTCCTCTTGCTTTCCATTCTAGTTCAGAGTTTTTAAGCTCCTGTGCATAGAAATGCATGGTCTATATGTTTGCACACACACAATCCATTACAGAAGTATGTCTAGCCTATGAACATGATACTTTTTTATGGCACTCGTGGTTCAGATTTCAGTCCTAACTGACTTTGTGTAAAAGTTCTTGTGTTCCATGCTTAAAGCATTAATGCTTTTAAAGTGTTGCCCATAGAGTGATAGTTGGCTGTACTTCGGAACTTGGCTGTTGATAAAGCCACTATAGTCTTGTCAGACCTGCTGGCAAGGAGTAAAGATGCCAGAAAGCCGTCCAACTGACAGATGAAGTCTTCCAAGTAGATATTCTCCATCTGAACAAAGCAATGTACACATACTGCCACTTTCTATCATTTCACAGGTGGCTGTGACCTATCTCAGACATGTTATTGAATTGGGTACATTTCTTTTATGATCAGTGTGCAGGTTTTAGCTGGGGTTCTACCCATCTTGATGTTGTGGCAGTCAGAAGTGAGACTCAGCACTGATGATCAGACTGTTCAGTGATCAGACTGTTCTTCACCTCTTGCCCTTCAGTGTTATATCGGGCATCATAAGTTTAGGAAATCTTAGATTGATGGAGGTATACCATTTTATGTTAGCTGTAATTTTCAGTTAAGGGCAAAGTTTTTTTTAAGCACCTTTATGAAATTATCACTAAGACATAAGCACACACACATTAATCGAAAATAAAAATTATTAACTTTTTTAATTTACATACATTATATATGACATATATAGTTTATTTCTTTAAAACATGTACAACATAACAGAACTAAAGCATTTTTAACAATTTACTCCCACACCAAAGAAGAACAAGAACTTTCATAACTGAACTATACCCTCTAACCTCTTTTGCTGCAACTTTTCACATCTCTGAAATTTCAATAAAGCAGATCAAGTCCCTATTTCTCAAACTCAAAAAGTCAGGATCTAAATTCAACAACTTTCATCCCACCTTCCTAAAGCTTGCAGCCGAATAAATTATTAAACCCCATACTCGTATCTTTAACCTCTCTCCCCCCTTAGGCACTGTTCGACCAGCATTCAAGCATACATTTATAATCCCTCTACCTAGAGTCACATCTCCTAATTGGCTGGAGGATTATAGTTCTATTTCTACCTTATTCCCTGTTACCAAAATATTTGAAAAACTTTTGTACAAGCAACTACTTAAGTACATTAACAGCTATGGCCTACTATGTGACGCACACCATGGCTTTTGCTCTGCCTTCAGTACCTTTTCTACTCTGGTAATGGCCACCGATATCATTTATTGCAACCTAAATGAGGAACATATTACTACAGGTCTCTTTGTTAACATGAAAGAGCTTTTGAAACCTTCAGCCATGCCCTTCTCAACAAACCCAATGGACTCCGCTTTGGAAATAACACTATTTGCTGGTTTCACAGCTATCTAAAAGGCAGAACTTTACAAGTCCATAACAATGTGTCATCCTCTACTGCTTGTAAACCTAGTACAGATGTACCAGAAGAGTCTGTGCTAGGTCCTTCTCTCTCTCTATTAATGATCTCCCCACAGAATTACTAAATCTTAAATTAATAGTATATGTAGAAAATATGCTGCTGCTGCAGCCATCCAGTACTAACCACTCTGACCTGCAAACCAAGCTACAGGGCAATTTCATTCATTTATGTACCTGGTCCACTACTAACAAACTATTAATTAACCTCAAGAAAACCAGTGTCATGCCCTTTGCCACAACCAAACAATACCCAATGTTCCTCCTATTCTTTTAACAGCACTTGATGGGAGCATAATACCTGACGTCACTGAAAAGAGGTACTTAAGCTTAACACTCAACCCCACCCTTTCCTTTACTTACAGTTTTTTTAAAACTAGTAAAGTCCTTGCTCAATTAAAACTGTGTTACAAGATCAGTCACCTCCTTTCACCAGCTGCTTGCATGGCCGTTACTAAAAATTATTTAAGTATCCAAACTTGAATATGGCCTTCCCTTTCTTGTTATGCATTCAGCCAATAATACTCACAGAATGCAGAGTGCTAAGAATAAAATTTGCAGTTTCATTTGTGTTGGCAGACTTCCAAATGCACCATTGCACTTTGCTAAAAAAAATCCAAATAGCTTTCAGTGCTTCTTAAGGCTGCTTATTTGCAAAGTGTTAAAACATGGTTACTGTCCCCCTTTAAGAATGAAACTTTTACAAGACAACCCTTATGTACTCAAAAGTACACAGGACCGTTATCTTTCTCTAGTTACAGCCTTCATTTAACACTGCTGAAGGTGAGAAAGCTGTCTATAGACTGGGACCTGCTACCTGAAACCACTTGACTACAGACATCAAAAAATACAGACATCATTAAAAGCTTCAAAGATGTACTTAAAGAACATCTCTTTACTAAATCTAACACTTTCACCATGACAATAGTTGGATAATGAATACTAGAACACATTTAAGAAATTTTTCTCAAGCTCTTAATGTGTCGTCGCTTCTACACTTATATTTCTCATGCATATAGGAGTTTATGTATGATTGTGCTGCCTTTTATGCCTATCTTAGCTTGCATTTTGTGTGTGTGTGTGTGTATGTGTGTGTGTGTGTAATATATATAACGTTTTAATGCACTCTGACTGGATCTTTTACTCTTAGCCTATCTGCTTTCAATCTTACCATTACGTTCTGAACTTTGCTATGTACTCATTTTCAAAGTAAACTTTATTGTCATTCAGATTCCACAACAAGTGCAACTGGCAGGCTTAATGTGCAAACATCTTACATATACAACAATTCACATTACTACATTTAGACATTCTTACTCAGTTTTACATATCAACAGACCTTTACTAAACTAAAGAGACACGGTATTTATTGTCTAGAATTCCAAAGCTACTACTTATTGCACAGGATTCTGCTGGCGGTACTTTAAGGAAACACAATAGTTATTCCACAGAAATTTCACAGCTGTTACTTATTGCATAGGATGCTGTTTTAGCATCAGCGGATACGGCATAGAAATAAGATTATACTGTTAGATTAATTGCACAGTGTATTTAAGACCTTTTAAGGTTATTGCATGCAAATATGCTTCTCATTCATCATATTACCTCCTGTCCCTGATGTCAAGCGAGATGTAAGTTGCTATTGGAGTTCAGTAGCCTAATTGCCAGGGGATAGAAGCTTCTGCTAAATCTGTCAGTTTTGCAGCGTATGCTATGATAACACCTCCCAGATGTTAAGTGCAGGAACAGTCCATATATAGGTTGAGTGCAGTCTATGACTATTTTCCTGGCTTTCTTGAGACAAGACTGGTGCAAGTCTTGAATAGATAGTAGAGTGGTCTATAATATTGTTGATTGAAAGACTGTGGTGTATTTTTTGACCTTTGAGCTCTGGTCTAAGCTGAAAATGGTGAATAGACCAGCCCACTTAACCAGTGAGCAAGTAGTAAATTAAAAAAAAAGTGTCATTCAGCCCACCATTACATTCATTGCTCATTTCCTGCCTTCCCTTACACCTCACTCCTCCTGAACACATTTATTTTTATATAATTTGCTCCTTCCATATTTTAAAGATCCCACTTGCAGTTCTTTTATCTCTTTTGCAATATTCAGTACTTCAGATACAGTTGGCTTTGATTTTTGTTTCCATTTTCTAGTAATTGCTTTTTTGTCAGTCAATAGAGTTACATTTTAGAAGGCCTTACTATGTCTAGACAGTTCAGATCCTGTGTCCCATCTCAAAATAATTTCCTTAGATGCAGCCATTTGCTTCCCTAATATTTCTGACAGGGTACTGTAAGGGAAATTTTTAAAATCTGCCAAATCATTACACTCCCAAAAAGCATGTTCTTAGTTACATCTTTCTTCCCCATCCCACATCTAACATTTGCTGTCTACCTGAGAAAAAATTTTCTGAAATCTGCTTGAGGTATAAAAATACTTACGCAAACACTTACAAGCAAAAATTCTAAATCTTTTGGAGTTTGTTGTTTACTTGGGAGCCATACACATGTCCTCTTATTGTTCACTTTGTAAATTGCTTTTCCTTTCTCTCTTCCCATTCTTTCTAAATTTTGATTGATTCTTACAGTTATCATGCAATATTTTATATGCCATACTAGTTATCCCCTTTTTTTAACAGCAGCTTCTATTTCAGATTCAACTTAGAAGTCTACTAGAGCAGGTCTTTCACTTATGTCTTCCATATCCCTTTCTTTTTGCCTATACTGCAGAAGTTAAAAGGAGAAACTAGCCACGAATGAATCCAAGACAACTGTAGACAACGAAATAAAACCAAAATCCAAACGGTTTATTGTATCCAACAGAAGTAAGCGCTTTCGCGTAGTGGAACCTACGCTTCATCAGACAATTAAACATGGAAAACTACAACCTTTGTATAGCACAATGAAGCGGGAAAATTATCTAATTAAATAAACAATCAGTCAATTCCTGCCATCACATGCTTTTACTAAACAAACACTTAAACAGACCCAACATTTATACTAAACGTCACAAAAGTGTGTAAATACTGCATATATATATATATATATATATATATATATATATATATATATATATATATATATATATATATATATATATGCCTATAATGTACTAATCAGTGGTAGGGAAGATTGTCTGTAATCTGCAGTCTAAACAACTTCTCGGACTCATTCCTCTCTATTACTTTCCCCTTTCTGGTTATTTGCTCTCAATACTTTGGTTACTTCGCCAGTTTTCTTCAGTAAATTCCATCCCTCGTGCCTGTTTTCTATACAAGATGCTTGAGACCCTGGCTTCCCTATTTTCTAAACAAGATGCTTAAGACCCTGACTTTGAGGCAGTGGTCGTTGAGCACTTGGGACTTGAGCATTTGTAGTAGACCCTTGTCTAAATGATATCAGTCTGTACATCCATCGATTGAGTGGGTCTGTGTTATATATTCGAACTGCCAAAATGTCGAATACCATATGTTCGAGACCATATGGTCGATATTTGAAAGTTCGAATATATATAAAGAAAAAAAACATACCTTAACAGTGCGAGCAGGGGGGCAAGCCCGCCTGCACCCCCCACACACCCCCTACTTAAATATACCAACTCCGAGACTGCACTTCAGTGCAGAAAAGGGAAATTCTCCCATTCTGCACCGTACAGTGCCGTTTGTCAACCTTCGAACACTTGAAATGTCGATCATATGGTCTTGACTATATGACAATCGACATTTCAAGTGTTTGTTTATTTGATATAGACCCGATTGAGCAATATGTTTCAGCAATAACTATAAACAGTCCTTGAAGAACAAGCCCTTATGGCAAAAATTAAGAATATTGCTTTAAAAAAAGATGATGATTATGGAAGCTGTATAAAACCAACACACTCTCTGGTATTAAAATGTGACTAAATAAGGTTTTTAAAGCTCTTAATAGGGTTGTATTTGTGAAGAAGTCTCATTGGAAAAAGACTGTTGCTGTTAATTTTTACTGTTAATGTAAAGATGTCTTTAATTATGTTAAACTCCAAAGGAATTAAATTTGATGTCCCAAACCAAGTGGATAGCAAGGGTTGGAGTTCTACTAGCAGTATAAATAGCACTAGTGTTTCAGTGAATTTTTCAGTGCATTTTCATCAGTCCCTCTTTATGTGTTGATCCATTCAATGCATTGATTAGGCTATGCAGTGAATGTGGATCTTTTTGTCCGTTCTCAGGAAACCAGAGGAAAATAAATTTTCACTCAAGATCTTACTTCTTAAAAAAACTGTCCTACAACTGAAGATTAGAAATGCTTTTGGCTGTACTTTGTCTCTTAAGGAGACCTAATTAAAGCATTTGATTGTATCAATGACTGTATCCTGGCTGCTAATCTAAATGTGACACTAAGAAATCGTGGAATTAATGCGCACAACAGTAATCTGAAGTTGCATTTTGAAAGGGCTGAGTCCCTAAATATTAATTCATTTTCTCATTGTCGGTGACAAAATTGTGGAACTAGTTACCCAAAGTCATAAGAGAAAAGAAATCCAGCACCCCGAGCAGTAGTAGCTTAAAGTCTTTTATTAAACCAGACCGGTTTCATCAATCAGCTTACTTCAGTGGTTTAATGATTACACAACCATAGGCCATATTTATTAGTATTTTGAACTAGGCAGTATGACATAATTTCCTGTATTTATGAAAATATTACCAAAACATAATACAATGTATGAATAAAAGTATATAGAAAGTATAATAAGAATGTTAATACTAAAATGTATATCAAAATTGAAATTATGCATCAATAAATTTGTAATCTGACAACAATCCTGTAGTTCATTATAACAAATAGAACAAAAATGGTGTTATAACATATAAGTAGATTACAATTATTAGAAGCAGTAACCCTTCATAATTTATCATTAAGACCAGGTGGAAATAAACCACCTAGTTTTACAATCCATTTCATTTCTTTTTGGTTTAGCAATTTGTGCCATCCAGTTTTAAAGTTTCTATTGCCAGAAATCTTATCAATAATAATAAAAGAAAACTGGGCCGTTTTGTGCATCAAAGAATGTTTATACAATGCATTGGTGGACCTGGCATTCCTTATGTCACCCAAATGTTCGGAAATACGAATTCTAAATTGTCTGGATGTTTGTCCAATGTAAAATGCCCTGCATGTACATGTGGCCAAATAAATCACCCAATCTGTGCAGCAATTTGCAAAATAATTAATATTATATACCTTGCCTGTGTTCTTGCTTGTGAATTCCTTGGTAGTAAATACATATTTGCAAAAAGAGCAATGGCCACAAGGGTGACTGCCAATAAGGCCAAGTTCCTGATTTCAAATCCCATTTAGATAGTTTTATGGGAAGTCACTGAAGATAGACTAGTACACTCTGGGGCTAGACATCCTGCTGTTTTGGAGTGTGTGATATGATATACTCATACCTATGCATCTGAACTTTCAAGGAAAAAATGCTATGTTATAGTCGAAGGAATTATAATCGTTGACCTACCCAAGGAGGGACCTCTTTTAGATTGACTGATACAGTAAGAATCTGTTGTTTATTTTATTTTTTTTATAAAGTTGTTTTGAAATTTACTATAAGCATGGACATTTATATGCCATTCTTTCTAATGGACTAAGCCAGTATTAATGAAGTGCTATTGAGCACCTTGGCTGTTAAGAGAAGTCTTGCAGCACAAGTCAGCTGTGTCATCGCCAAGGTGAGGGCTAGCAAGCTCACAGTCAAGTAGGGTTTATTCTTTTGATTGCTACAGAATTAATTTTATAGGAATTAACATTTCTTACATACCATTCAGGTCCGACTGTCCTGGGGGTTAACATCCTTAGCTTCTTGTGTCAGGAATATCAATACAGAAAATGTGTGCTTTTGCTAGCAGGTTGAAATTGCATGCCTTTTTCATGCATTATAGAGTAGGCATTTAGTCCACAGTTATAGCTGATATTGATTGAGTAATCCTTCAGGACCTGGTGGTATAATTTATCTTTCATGCACAACTGCTCGGAACTTATTTAATAAGTAACAGCATCCTGGCTAAGGCTGCCACGGAGAAGACAAGACTGTCATATTTTCAGTTGCAGTTATTAGCAGCACTGCACCACACATTCTGTACCCCATGGAGGATTGCATGCTGATGGGTGTTTGTTATTCTTTTTTGGACTTGTTAAACGTATTCATTGGACTATGTCATAGGAAAGAACTGAGGGAATATGAGCTAGGCATAGTACGCCTTTCATGATAGAAATGTTGCACGAACAGTAAAGACTTTTATACTGAATTGTTACTGAAGATCTAAAGTAAGCAGCTAACAACTTTTATGCTGGCATGCCAACCATATATTTTATGTTTAGTTACATTCTATCATGCCTCTCTGAAATTAAGATTTTATTACACCAGTTTACTTTCACTTAATGATTTTTTCACTTGCATGTTAACGCTTACTGTTTATCTATTTTGCAGATTCAAAGATCCAAAATTCCAGCGGCACCACTATGCTCAGGTTGCACTGCAAGTCTGCATTCGGCCAGGATCCTACAAGGTTGTAATGCAATCTGTCTGTGCGAGTGAGTCCATGGACCCCCGTTTTAGCAGCAGTGAAATTGAGTGGATAACTAAAGAAAAGGGAGCAACTGTACTTTATGGATTGCTTGTCCGAGTAGAGTGAAGAGGAGGTGGCAAGGACGTGCAGATCCAAATAATTCCCACCTATAAAAGGTTGGCTGTGAAGCCACTGGGGAGGGGACCATGAAAACCATAGGAAACTGTATTGAAGACTGGTTACAGTCATTGGGGAAGGGGAAAGTTTATACTGAAAGAAGCATGAAAATAGGAGATCCTGTCTGCACACCCCCTCCCCATAAGGAGCAAAGCACACTTACAGAAGAACAAATTGCTGTCTCTGGTATATACATCTGAGGCAGGAAATCTGGAAGCTTTAGTATTTTTATCAGCACTAAACATTTTGAGGGGGGGCATTTTATGGACCTTGGACTGTTGATAACCTCTCTTGCACTGCTGTCATGCAGGTTATGGAGAAAAGGCAGTGTGAATTTGAAAGTTTACGCAGATAAGTAGTTTACAGTGCAGCCTTATTTTAACAAGGCCATTCCATGCAACTTTTTATTTCTTACGTCAAGCTGTACCAGATTTTGAGCCTTGAAGATGACCACTGACAATACTTATCAAAGACTGGAAAAGAAAACGTAATTTTTTGAACTTGTAAGTGCATGAGAGAGTAGATTATCAGTGCTGCATGGTAGCAGGAGTACAGTGGATGGGACATTTCCTATTTTTACAGCTGTGGGCACATCCTGCATCACTACAGTTGAAACAGCTAACCAGCAAGATGTTGAATAATTAAGATGGCTAAACAGAAGTTGACTTCTCGTCTTTTCTTTTTTTTTTCTGTTTAATGTGAATATCACTTTACTATTCTTCAGGAGAGCCTTTAAAACAGCTGAAGTTTTGATTTCAGTGCAGTACAGCATCTCACTGTAGGCATTTTTTTCCACTTTGACAGTTCAAGTAGCATGTTAGCCTGTTGAACAGTAAATGTTTAAGATGGATTAGATTCGCACTTTCTCTGAATTAGGAGTCTAATCTTTTTGGAATGGTAGCTTTTCCCATCCTTGCCATTTTGTGGTTAGGTCATTAAAGTTACTTACATGTTTACATTTTGAAGAGTATTAATTAGATGGAGGGTGTACAGAAAGGTGAATGTGTACTTGGTTCTTACACTCAGATATTTGTTTTCTACACTTATTAATATACGTACATACACACATTTATGTAACAAAAAATTATATACTGTAGCAGTTGGCATCACAGTTGCTTGAAACACAGGTGTACATGCAAACATCCTTCTGTTATTTAAATCAGGGCACTCTTTTAGCTAAAGGAAAATACTTAGAAATACTACCACTGTAAGTTGATGAAAACGCTGATGTAGTTCTATAATGCTATCCGAAAGAGTGAGCAAACTATAGAAAAACATGTATTTTGCTTTTATATAGGGGAAATTGTGATGTTCTCCTTTGCCCATAAACTTCATTCTGTATATATCATTGTAACTCGGTGGGGGGGCAAAATTCAAGTGTACATTTTGCCTTTTCTCTGAAATGGTGTGCTTTTCACTAGGAGTGAGAATAATAAACCAGGGGGTGAAGTCCCCCACATGGTGGCAGATATATATATACTTCAGCAGTTTTTAGTTAACTGTAAAGCAGCACCCGTTTCCATAACTTGCATGAAAAAATGAACTCTGAGCTTCAGAGAAATACGTTTCATTATCTGATCATTCAAAAATATGTCATCAAGCAATTTTGATTGACCAAATATGTTTCAAGCAACTGTATAAGCTGCAGAGATAGTGTTACCAAAAAAGACTATATAATGCAATTATAGACTGCATCTAGAGCCATGTGCAGCCCTTAATCCCTGCATCTATCATACTTAACCATCCAAGTTTTTTAATGCCATTTTCTATCCATTTATTGAATTGTGTATGTCCTCCCTGTCTGATGAATTTGATGTGGGTGAACTTATCAGCTCCCAGTTTGCCAAAGACTTTCAAAACCGTTTTACCAAATGGCATTTTAGTGAACATAGTACTTAACAAAATAAGGAACTTTTTGTGCGTTTGGGGGAGTGCATGCCTTTAACCCTTTTTCTCCTATTTTATTATGACAAACTCAGAGTAAAGTCCTGCGTTTCACCACCATCTCAAGTTGGTCAAGTAGTTTTAACCAAGCATCCTTTGAATAAAACATAGATGGGGTTGACCAGTACAAGGAGAACTTTGTAATGATGGGGTTGACCAGCACAACAATTCCAGTGGGGAATTCTAGCTGTACTCCAGGTGGGACCTGCTCAAAGATGGTTTTACTAGTCACTATACAGAACTGTAACCTCCATATCCCAGTAATTAACAACCCTAGCAATCTATTCCAGCATTTTTTATACATTTGTTACAACTCTTTAACATTATTTGAATTGTTTAGCCTAGAAGCAGTCAGAACATTACCTCATCCAACATGTATGTTGTCCCAGGATCCTTATCATCATGCTATCATGACTGTGTTAAAGTTAATTACCCTGTTGTCGGCAGTGTGTGCATAGTCTATGCTTCAAGTTAACCATCTCACAGTACACGAGTCAGAAGTATTCTAAAGCTTTCAGGATGTTAATACATTGCTAACTGGAGAGTGTTCTTGACTGACTTGCTTATACCTGGAGTGTCTGTTTTAAGAAAAACACAGGACGTTCTTCAGACTTCTCTAGTCAGTGGGTTTGCACATTAATGGTCTGAGCCCATACGGGCATGTGATTCACATGTTCTTCAGTAGACTGCTGTGTTGGAAAATGCTACTGCAACCTGTGTTACTAGGTAAAATAAAATGCAGAGTGTGAAGTATGGAAACAGCTGACATTTTTGGAGCGATGTGATTACTGCAGAGATTACACTGAGACATTTGTAATAGTTATGTTGGTGGTAGGGCATACGATGCAGCCAGAAGAATCCTTCTAATAACTGCAAAAAGGCATTGGGAAAGAATATGTCATTGAGTTATTTTGCCAAAGTTGGTTGCATGAATTCCATCTGCTGGCACCGTGTAACTGGAGGCCTTTTGCATTCTGTGTTCTTGGGCAGCTTACTAAACTTGGTTGTGTCCCATCACCCGTCACCTTTGACAGTTGTCAGATGTTGGTAGGCTTCAACAGATCTTGTAATTACATTTCATTAATAAGTAATCCTCCTCTGGTGCATTTGTTTCCTCTGTGATACTTGTCAGTTATAAGGTTCCACAATAGGCCCAGTTTAGCCCCAGAAAAAGGGATTTGCTGAGCCAGGTCTGGAAAAAGAAAACAAATTTAAGGACTCCTCAGTGCCCAACAGCTACTTGGCATATCCCGAGACTGTTGCATGTCATGGAGCTCAGTTTCCCCTGCACTTGTTGTGCTTTAATTTATTTATGCACTCAGTTGCTGACATTATTGGTGCAGCATCTTTGACTTTGTGGGAAGAAATGAAAGTGAATCTTGGTGTGCTTGTGCCTGTGCTGCAAACGCTGTACAAGTCATCGTACTTCCTTAAGGGTATGGTAGTCCTGTCACACCCAATCTACTGAAAACTTGGGTCTGTTTTGTAGTTTGATGAGTTGCTGATTAGGAACAGTGAAGCTTTTATTTTGATGAGAGGAATGGCATTTTAGTTATGCAATAGTTCACTTGCACATCAGATACCACAAAGAATGAAGATTCTTCAGTTGCAAAAAATAGCATATTTACACACACACACACACACACACACACACACATGCGCACTCTGCCTAATTTTAAGTGACTATTTTGAAGTTAATTCCCAGCAGCCTTCCAAGTCATCGGGTGTGTTCTGCCAGGTGGAAGATGTTTTCCAAGTGAGTTGGGAGGGTATCCTGTGCTACCTCATTGTGTTAGTCTGCAGGTTGCTGTGACCTCTCTCAGGCACTTTTATGACTGGGTCTGAATTAAGGTATGGTGAAATTGCATGTCTCAGGCATTCCTGCCCCACGTGACTGTAAGCAGGGTAGGACTGTAGTTCCCCTTTTGACTGATAAGGCAGTTCCTCAAAGGGATCCCGTATCAGTTTTCACTCTTTAAAGAATATTTCTTATCCTTGGGACATGAATTTCATGATTGCTATTTTTGCCTGTTCTCCATTCAGACCTTTGAATTGCAGCAGTTCTTAGGATCATCTTTTGGAAGGGTGCAGTCCCACTCAAGTTCTTCTAATAGTGCATGAGGGGAGTAGGCCATAGATGCATTCTCAGTGGAATGTGTGTAGTAGGAAAGTCTTTATACATTCCCCATTCATCCTCACATGCTGACAGAGTTTTGCACAGAATCTTCAGAGTTTATTAATATTAACTTGTAGTCAAGAAGAGCTTAATTCATGCTTTTTCAATTTTAGCACTTAGAGAATATTACAGTCCAGGATCCAAGAATTACAGCTGCCTCCTCCTCGGAAGAAGAAGAGTGATTGGTACAACAGTGGTTCAGCATCAGTAGCTACTCAGAGAGTTCTTAGAAGTCCTTGAGTCCACTGGAAGACCTTCCAGTTCGAATGCTTACAGACCAAGTGAAATTGGGTTTCTATGCAGGCAGAAAACTGTCCCTTCCTCCTCAAGCTGATATTCTGTATTTTTCTATGTCTGCCTGACTTGTCTTAGGCATTCTTGTAATTTAGGGCACAGTTATTCTACACTCAAGATAAATGTTTTGGCCACTTCAGTTTAGCATGTGCTAGTTAGAGGGCAAGACTGCTCTATCATAATCTGATAAAACATTTTCAGAATGTGATCTTACATTTGTAACCCCATTGAAGAATCTGTTTTCTGTATTGGGACCTAAAATTCATGATTACCATGCTATTATGTGCACAGTCTGAGGTAGATAATTTGATAGACCTGAAGTATATTCCAAGAAAACAGTCTTTATGGTGGATTTCAGAACTCCATGATCTCTTGTGTGATATGGTTTCTGTTATTTTTTAAAAGGTCCAGACTTTCAGGGAAATCTCACCAAGGAGGAACCCTCACCTTTCTTCTAATGTGGTACTCAAGTTCTTGCTCGTGCTTTCCATTCATGTGTCAGTCTTCTTACTCATTTCTGAAAATACAAGCTGGTGTAAACTCAGTTTCCTGACCTTGGCAGCACAAGTTGTGTTTTTGCTTTGTAAGATTTATGAATATGGGAAGATTGTGAACATTTAGTATCTTTTGTTCCTAGAGGAGAAATTTTCAAACTTGACCATGTCAGAATGCATTGCCAACTACATTTTGTATATCCTAATGCTTTATTCTGTGTGCTGAAGGGTTCATTCTACCAAGGGTGCTGAACACTGCTACACATATAGCATAGCTGTGTAAGAAATCATACCAGCTTGTCTTTCAGGTACTGCATTCTTCCTCCTTCTACCCCGTTTACCTAGTTTGGGACCTTTTAGATAGTAATTCATGTCAGGAAGACTTCCTGTAAGTAGAGTATGCATTTATAATTTTATACCCTTGCATTTTCTTGCAGATGTAACCTCCTATTTTGAGGGTCACTAACTGAGAATTATGGCTGCGCATGCACACCCTTTACCCTCAGCACGGGAATGCTGCATAGGACAAAGGGGAAATGCATGCTTGAAGAGTGTGAGCTTGATATAGTTATTTTTTTCTTCATCCAGACAAATCTTGACTGGTTAGGTGTGTCCAGCTGTAGCTTCATCCAAACATATCTTACCAGTTCATAATAGAACCTAGTAGAGTTGAACTCCTGCCTTTGCCAGGATAACAGTCCTTTGTGAAGGTGAAAAGGAGAGCAGCCTGTACCTTCTTCACATCCTTTGTTTTTTGGTCCAAGGAAGTGATTGGTCATTATTACATATGTTCATCAGTTCCTTCTACGTGTGGGAACTCTTTTTTATAATTTTTATTGTCTTATTATTGCAGTGTTAATTTCTGTTGTGGTTAATATTGCTAATGTTAACACTTTCTTAACAGGTCCATGATATCCTCAGGAAACATCGCTAGTGTATGCTACCTGAAGAAAAATTCTGCCCATTTTACTTGCAGGAGGGCCACCAAATCATCTATTCAAGAATAATATGACTTCTAAAATATCCTTCTTCAGTGGGCCTATAATCTCTTGGTCTTTCTTGAGCAGTTCACAAAGGGTATCCACCCTTAATATAGCAGAGCCTTTAACAAATGACAACACACAATTCTCCTTTGCTGAAAAAGTAATGCTAAAGTTGAAAAAGTGATTATAGAAACAGCCAAAAAGTAAAATGACATTGAAATCCCCCCAGTTCTGCTGCGACCTGATGGTGTCCATCCTGAGGCACACACTTGTCTGGCCCTGAGTCTGTGGTTCTCTACAGCTTCATCCCTGTCTTTCTTGGCTCTTCTTAAGGTGGATGCTGGGGTTGTGTTCCTTATTTCTTAATGGCCCCTTTAGGACTGACTAAAGCATCCAGACCATATGCTGGTTTCCAGGTGCCCATGACTTGCTTTCATCCTGGGCAGACTTTTGCTGTACCATATGAGTGCTTTTCCCCCAAAAAGTCACCCATCCCCATTTGAGAGGTTTCACAGGGTCAATTTCTTGTTACCTAATTACCAGTTCCTACCCCAGCCATTTACCCTTTTACACTCACTGAAGTGCATTATCCGAGTTGGTATGTATAATTTGCAGGGGCCTCTATGTGGGTGGAGGGAGGCTTGCCCCTTGCAAAAACATTTTTTACATTCGAGTTTTTGGAAACTCAAACATATGGTTTTGACCATATTAATTTTGAGTTTCCAAAACTCTATAATATCATATAAATCCAGAAAAGTATGCATAGAGTCTCTTCATTGATCATAAAACAAATTAATTGCCATGCACCTGATTTAAGTACTAGGGAGGATGTCCTATAATAAGTGGCAGGATATGGCAAATAAAATCCTGTATGAGACATTGACCGAATATATATAGATAAAACCAGAGTGCTTGTAAGGTGGGGAAGTTTACTGTTAAGCGTGGGTGTAATGCTGATGATAACAGCACAGGAGCAGCTACTTGTTGGTATGCATAGCTTAGAATTTATCTTTGAATTGAAGATGTTAAGGTGCATTTATTAAATGCCTCCTCCTTTTGGGAATAATATGTTGTTTGCCTCTCAAGATTTTAAGTACTTAGAGGAAGAAGAGGAGAAGGGTAAGTTATAGTCAGTCACGTAGGCTCTCCACTGCACACAGACTTGTTGATAAGATGTTTATCTATAGAAGTACTCTGCTCTAGCCCAAACTCCTGAACAGAGGCAAAGGATATTGCACCTGATGAATGTGTTTAGGCAATTGAGACATAAAATGTATTTGTTCAGACAGTCTGATTAACCTTTTTGAATCCTTCTTGATTTGCAAACATTAACCTTTTTGAGTCCTTCTTGATTTGCAAACAGGGTAAGCCTGCATCCAAGTAAAACCTGGGAAAATGGTTGGCTAAGTGCATTGCATTTTGTTACAACAAATCATGGAGGAGCATTGGAGGGATGGGGGAGTATTCTTTGTACTGGAGCAGCAGCTGTAATAGCCACCCTCACTTTTTCCAAAATTATTCACTGTACTTTCACTGTTAGAATAAGTCTGTCTTCTTTAGTGCTGTTCTTTGCGGCATGCTATGGAAACACAGTAGGACATTGCTGTAGTACTTTTCCCATGACTACTATTGCAACAGTGACTACAGACACCATAACGGTAGATGTTCAGATAGAAAGATCAGTTTCTTCAGTACAATCTCCCTCCCACCCTTCTTGTGGGAGTAGCCATTCTGCTTTTGTTTTTCCTGATAGTGGAGGAGAGAAGAAGAATTGAAGGTGACCGCTGTCTTCCCTTTCTGTGACAAACAGTGCCTGGATCTCTCTTTCTCTGTCTCGCTCTTATTATTAACCTTCCTTTCATCTCTCCTCTGCTTATCTCTTTATTAAACTGAAGACATTTGTAGTTACAATTTCCTCTTTCTGGGTCTTCAGGATGCCTTTATGGTTTTAACTTTTTATGTGAGCCAAATCAGGGAGGTTAATTCCTCAGGTATGTCAAGGGTGTATTAGGCTGAGTATCACACAGGAAATTGGCATATGCTGTTCAGCCTTTTAGCCATGTGTTGGGTTATCATCCAGTATCTTTCAGAAGGGAAGAAGTTCAGCCCACTCTGGGGACATTCAGAAGCAGTGAAAGACCAGAAAGGAATGTCTTGCAACAAATTTCCATTGATAATGAATATTACTTCAGGAGTGATCTGCTGGTTAGAACATCTACTATTATAGTGAGTGAACTCGCGCAGCTGTACTTTTTTCTGCCAAGGAAAATGCAAGGCTTTTCTCCTGGAGCACTTCTGACTAACTTCCCAGCCTATTTTTGATGCATGTACCTTGGCAGGAAATTGTTGGAAGAATGTCGTTCCCCACAGGATTCTGCAAAAAGGTCACTTCTTAGTGTCAAATTTGACTGGCAAATTCTACAACTGGCAAGGTGTGTAGTACATATTGGGACCCCATTCCACTTATATGTAACCTAAGTACTTTTCACTGTAGAATAATGTAGCCAGGAGGAAGACATATGAATCCTTTGGCGTGAAAATGACATCCAGCCATTCCCTTTTACAGGTGGTAACAAGGTTTTATTACACATTTTTCTTATTACTTAAAAGATTGTGGAGATATCTATCCTGTTCTTGTTCTTGGATTGAACAACTTCACAGTATAAATAAAGTTTCATATGGTTTACCCTATATACACTGCTTCTACTGTTATAATAAGGAGATTGGTTTGCCGCTAGGCATGTGGAATACTTACTGGCATATGAAGATCAGGAAGTGTAATTGAAAATAATTGTGATTCTGCATTTTTCATTTCCTACATTTAACTCTTGTTTCCTCTCTTTTGACATAGTCTTCAGAAGGTGTAGAGCTACACAGTGTTTTTGTTATGATGTTAGGCAAAGATATTTAGGTTGACTAAGAGCTGGCAGATTTTTCTTGCAGAAATGTGCCTGCATTATCAAGATCCTGCAGTGCAGCTACACTTAATTGTGATTCTGCATTTTCTTTCCCATTTTCACCTTTTCCTGTCTTCTGCCATAGAGTTTCTGTAAAGTGTACAACCACCACCACACTGCTTTCTTTGGCATGTTAGGTATGCCCTATATTTCGGTTGACTAGGAACTGGCAAATTTGCCATTAGAACTTCTGGATAAGGTAGTGTTTTGTGTTTGCCATGACTTCAGAACAATGGGAAGAAGTTTGAGATGAATCCTTCAGCATATCCACTTTTTTAGGTACTGTATTGGATTCAGAGGAAATTGTAATACACCCATATCAAGAAACTGGCAGACATTCGGACTACTGCATAAAAATATGGTAATGAACACATTCACTTCAATCCTTCCACTATAAATGCAAGGGCTTAAAGCATTAGCCATGTCTTGCTGTTTGTTGAGCAAATTGCACATAAGATTTCCTCATTGGATACTGAGAATTTATTGGACTCCCCTGTGTCAGGCCCACTGATTTTGTCATTTGTTTCTCAAGGACCAGTCAAAAATGTCTTTGGTTGGTTTAGCTTGGGTACAGGCAGTCCTTTCAGTCTTCCCAGTTCAGTAGCCCCCATAGAGTGAGAGCGTCTGCTGTAGAATTGAAGTGTTCATTTCAGATATCTAATTACTCAAAGGCATTAACTGGAAGCTAGGCTCAGTATTGTTCTTGAATTAGGAGCACTCTGAAAGCTTTAAAAGAGTACCTTGCCCACAGAGGGATCAAGATATTCTCATACTGCTACTGCTACACAGCAGTCTGTTGCATGAAAATTTGGGAGCTTGTGGCTTGTAATTACTTCTACTTTTTTGAACATACACCTGTCCTGCATACACTCAGCAGAGTCATTCCTTCAAACTGTAGGTGACAAAGCAAAACACAAATGTAATTCTTGATGGTTTTGGCTTTGTGCGTTACCTGTCCTGTCATTCCTTCAGACTGTATGTGGGAACTCAAGAAATTGAATATAATATATAATTTAATATAATATACTATAATATAATATAACTTTTAGTAAAAAGAAATTAGTATAATTCTTGATTATTTCTTCATTGTATATTACCCACTCAAGACTTGTTCGCTTCATTTCACCAGCACAGGCTTCAGTGCTAACTTGCAAAAGAATCTGCACTGACTATAGTTTGGGAATAGTGTTTTCATTTCATCTTCTGTTATCTGCTGATCTAAAAAAAATCACTGAAAATGTCAATGTATGATGCTACAAGTTACTTAGTAGCTATGGTGCTAATTTCACTGGGGCTTGGCCTTCTCATCTCTACAGGGTCTTGTAATGTAGACCCCTTGGGAGAATCATAGGGCTGTACCTTGGATCTTTCCCCTACAAAAATAATTCCTAAGTTGGCAGTCAAACTGCAGTTGCTAAGCATCTTTGCACTCTCATAAATAATAGAGGTTCAGATAATGGCCTGTAAAAGTTCAATATGTGACCTAAGAATCAATGTTATGTTGTCCCATCTCGCCTTCATTCTTGGTGGTTGGGTTTGGAGCCGAAACTCTGCTCCGACTCGGCCGCATACCAAAGCTGGAGAGCTTCTACTGGCTCGAGGCTACAACCTATCCCAGGATGCCTAGCGTCTCTTCCCCAGATCTCTATTGCCGCTTGAAGCATCAGGATTGTCTTCGCTGGCTCAGGCTAGTAATTATCTTTATCTTACTTACTTATATTTTTCTTAAAAAAATAATTTTCTTATAGACCACTATTCCTTCCCTGACCAAGTAGTGTGCTTGTGTGTGTGTTATTTACTTACCTGGGTGTGTCTGCGGCTGTTTGTTCTTAAGGCCCTTCTCTCCTTTGAATCTGTTTAAGTTAGAGGATTCTTTTCCCTTAGCCCGTTCCTTTCTTTTGGGGGGTTTTCACCCTTCTTTAGGAGTCTCCGTTTAAGTTAGAGGCGTCACTTTGCACTGGAGGAGATAGTCATTTAACTTAGAGATTTCTCCTCCTCCTCGTCTATTTCCTTAAAAAAAAAAAATAATAATAATTCTTATTGTAGTTGTTGCAATTATTGCATTTGTAGTAGTGGTTACTCTTAGTTTCTGGAAGTGTCTAAAGAACCTGCTAAGGATCCGAGACAATCTGGGTTTAAAAAGTGCGATTTATGCACCCAGAAAATGTCTCTAACAGACGGGCACACAAGTTGTGTGTACTGTCTGGGAGCAGTTCACCTGCAGGATTTTTGCTCCATTTGTCATGGATTTAGTGCAAGAGTCCTGCAGGAGAGAATAAAACTCATTTTGAGGGGCTTGTTAAAAGGAACCTTTGAAGAAGGAAATCAGGCCTCTAAACCTGACAAGACTAAAAAGTCGGCTTCTTCGGCTCCGGTGTCTGAGTCGTCAAGCAGCCACAAGGAAACAGTATCTTCGCAGCCAAAGTTTATCGGTTCTGACAAACCTGGTCCTCCCTCTGTTCCATCTGGATCCTCGGTACTGTCGCGGAGCCAAAAAAGGAGTCGGTCACCATCATTGGAGCCAGTACGCTCAGTGCTGCAATCTTTGTTGCTACAGTCAGTGGCAGGTAGCCACAAGTCATCCCATTCCTCCTCCAGAAGTTTATCGATGACATGGAGCAGGTGGTGAAGAGGTTGCAGCAGACAGCGACCCTGGTACAAATTCTTTCGAACTCAGCCCATCGGAACATGGAGCCAACCACTGTATCTCAGACGCCAGTTATTCCTCTTCCGATCCAGATGAGTTTGTAGCCAGAGTGTCAGGAAGTCATTCTGTTGGAATCATTGGAGCCAGTAATCACTCACAATGTCTCAGCTCCGACATCTGCTCCAATCTAGTCGATGATTTCTTCCATCAAAGGATCTAGGAGCTGACACTCCCTGGTCAGCTTCAGGGGGGGGGTTGAGTTGGAGCCTACTCTCCCACTCGGCGCCTTGGCACAGGTGAGTTTGGCTCCCACATCAGCCTCAGAGCCACCCTCCTCGGTCCCTTGGGACTGGAGTCTCTCTCAGCCCAGGATAGCGATGCCTTCGAGGTAATGAGGAGTGTGCTCTCCACTGAGTCTGCTCCACCTTCGACTCCAGACACTCTTCTCCCTAAAGGGCCAGCATCTACTGCTTCATCATCCCTCCATCAACCCCAGAGTAGAGAGTCACTGCCCCAGGAAACCCCAATGGGTGGAACATCCTCTTCCAACACCTCCCCGGAACACCCCCCCCCCGTATTGTTACCATAACAATAAATGTAGTACAGCTGCCACCAAAATGGTAAGTTGTACTTATTTTATATACTTGCTCCACTTTGTTGCACTGTTGATGCTCCACTTTAAGCAGTTGATATTGAAGACATAAACTTGCTACAAATTGTGTCTTGTGTTCATATACAGTTGTTAGAATAGTACTACTAAAGTTAATGCCTGATATATGCCCTGATAAGGTGTGGAATTTTTCTTCACTGAGAGTTTTATAATAGCATCTTGCATCCTTCATATTTTCTTTCTTAAAATTGTCATTTGACATATATAAAGTTTATTCAGTTTTCAGACGAATCACATTAATTTATAAGTAGTGGAACAAATCTGCCTAAAATTTAAAAAAAATGTATGACAGTAGAGATGTGTAGTAGCATAGTTGTATCCCATTTGAAAGTTTTATTTTTAGTGTTCGTCACTGTATAAGTCTGACTCACAGAAATAAGCACTACAGCTTCGTAGTTGTAAGCATGATCATATGTTGACAGTTGGCAGACATTTTCTTACTTAATTTGACAATTAAAGTTAATCACTAGTACATAAACAGAAGTTACTGTTATAAAACTGTTTTTCTGGAACAGGGACAATTTTAGTTCTTTAACTTCAGCATACGTCTCAACTTCTTTGCTCAAAACGTCTGGAGAAAGCCAAAAATAATGGGGGCATCCAAGATCGGGGACAGTTTTTAAACAGTACTCCAGTTCACTTAACTTTAATAGAACAACAGCTTTTGCATTGCCATGCATTTTTTGTACAATAAGACACATGAAACTTTGCCTTGTGGTACTGACTGACTATAATATTTGGTGATTTCCCAGAGAAAAAAGCATTTTGTGATAGGGCGAAAGTATGAGGTAAAATCAGGGACAGTTGAGAGCTATAACTGGCAGTCCACCTGTGTTTTATTCCCTGTTAAATGGCCTTGCTTTTCATATGCCCAGTGGACTGATAAAACCTGTTTGTTCATCGTGTCCATTTTACATGCTCAGGTGTAAAGTTAAAATGTTATTTGCTTGTTTGCATGTTTGTCTGAAGGCATATACATATTCCATAATCCTCATTAAGAGTTCATATTTTCCAGCTTCATTATGTTTGTGCTATTGTTAGGTGGCTCAGACTATAAGGTTATCTTCTTGTGACAATTACAGGGCCTTGTCTGTCTTTTGCCTGTTTACTGATGTGCAGTAATAAACCATATATTTATTTCTGCTAGTTTCATTGCATAGTATATTATTTATGTGGTAGCAGGCTAACCATTGTCAAGGCAGTAATGACAGAGTAGCATATTTCAGGTAGTTGGTGCTTAGTAAAGAGTTTTGGCTTACACCAGCTCCTGCAAGTCAGCTTTGAGTTAGCCTTTTCTGCATGAGTTTACTATGTTGCAATTGCCCTCATCTGAGAAATCAAAAATTGAGAAGAAAATATACCCCTGCTGAGGATTATGCTGCAAATATCACATCTGATTTTCATTTTATAACCTAAGTATATGTTCTCATGAGTTAAATATTCATAAAATACTATTGGTTAAACAAATATGAATATTCCTCAAGCAAAAGATGATCGTGTATGTCAAGAAATGCATGTGTGGTATCTTCCTTAGACAAGTTTGCTTTCTTAATTTGTGTATCACAATTTTATTCCACAGTTATGCTGAGCAGGACACACAAGCTTCACTGCAGTTTCATCTTTGCTGACACAAGTAATGATGCCTATCAGTAAAGGTACTAAATGGGGGTCCTGGAGTTTAGCTCAGTTTGCAACTACTTGTAAAATTGCTTTGAAATAAGACATCGGTTTACACAATGGAAGAGAAATGTGCTCCCCATGTTTACAGGCATTGATGTGTCTTTTTAAGGAAATTAACTTTAAGCAGAAGGTGTTTATTTGGGAAGGTTAGTTTCACTTTTAGGTTAAGTAGATTGGTATGATAACAGCACTGTGAAGTTTTAAATGCATGTGCAAAATCTGATTTTATACTGCGGAAAATTATTTTCATGTTGAAATAACTTATTTCCTAGTTTGATTGTGTCTGTGTTAATACAAGATTACACAAAGGTGCAGTTATACATTAATGGAAAATTTATTTGACTTTCATACTGCTTCACTGAAAGAAAAAAAAATATTTTAGAAATTACCCAAAATGGTAAGGTTTTATGGCATATTCCTTGCCTGTTGTACATGTGTTCACCTTCTTTTGTAGTGAAGAAGAGTTAGGTAACCTACTTAGATTGCCACATGACATTGTATAGAATATCTTCTGGTTCTGTCCTAGTGTCACACTGCTCTCAGGCTAACTCCTGTGCACTGATCTGAAGTAACATCCAAATATAAGCTCTGAGTTACTGATGAAGATTTCTAGTCAGTCAGTCACTATTATTTTTATTTATTAATGACTATTTTATGTTTTAAAAAAAGTTCTAATGTGAATTATGGCTGTTATTGCCCAGAGATGCTTTATTAATTTTTACTTTATTTTTTTATTTTTGTTTATTTTTGTTTCAGTTCAGTTCAATAAATTTTGTGTACAGATTGTGATATATTTTTTCGTTTATAAATGAAATAAAAAAAAAATCTTTCACATTCAAAAAATGACTAGTTTTTTTTCTTGTGAAATACAGATGACCTCCAAGACGGTGCAGTGCTTAATTAGGAAAGTGTGAAATTTGAAGTTGTACAGAAACTTAAGAGAAAAAATGTAGGTACCTGCGAGCATGCATGCATGCATGTGTGTGTGTGTGATTAAAATGTTATCAGCTGTAATTTGTGTAGAAGGCATATCGCTGTATGCAAGTACTTAAAATAAAAGGGCCATTGATATCCCTTCTTATGTAGAGAGAGCGCTACCAGCAAAAGGAAAAGGCAAAGCCAGTATCCATATAATATAAAGCATGGAAAGAAAGAAACTGCAGCATTTATTTTGATGAAGTAGAAGGTTGAGACAGCAATAGTATTAAAAAGCTGTACTTTACTGTTTGTCCAATAAAAAATAAATTTAGGGATGTGTGAAAAAATAGAGGTGTACTTATGGAAATGAACTAACCAAATAACAGTATTGTTTAGGAAGACTCATTGTAACAGTAAATTGTAACCACCCTACTTCTGGCATCTCCAAGTCAGAAATTCCAGGTGTAGTGACTTCATTGTTCCAATGCAAGTCTCAGTGAAAAGTACTAACACAGGTATTTGCATGGCTTCTTTATATTTCTCATGCTGATACACATTCTGCTCAGTTCTAAATGTTTTTGTTTTGAGTGTTGTAACAGAACACCTTATCAGAACTCTGACAGGTGAATCATAAATGATCAGGTCCTACTTGCTGCATACATCTGGTGATCACAAGTTCTACTCACAGAGCTGTACTGTTTACTTTTTAACCTTCTGACATGGAGATTGTGTTGCATGATGAAGGACAGTGGCAGATATTACACTGCAACATATGTTTCCTTCATGTTTATGCATTCACAAAGTCAGCTTAAGTTGCAGCAACTGCACCCCCCTCATATAGATACATAAGGGTCTTTCCCATTGCAAGCTGCAACTTTTAGGCACATCTATTGAAGATGTGTGGTGGTAAAAAGACATAAAAGCTGGAAACACTGCCAACAAAGTCCACTGAGACACAGGGTATAATGTCCAGTGAAATTTATTCTTCTGGTACCTTGTCTTTTTGCCTTCTAAGGAATAATTTAAACATCAAACATTCATCCAAGGCAAAATATAAGGAAACAATGTTAAATATGAAAGTAAAGGTGCAACAAGCAAAAGTGAACATTTTGGCTCATAAAAAGAAAAAAAAAATGAATCTTGATATTAATGAGTTTGAGCGTAATACTGTCTATTCCTGACAATGGAAGGAACGTTCAGGAAGGTCGAATGTTAGGGGAGGAGCATCCAGTTTGGGAGATACGCGTGACTCCTCTCTCTCATCAGCCGACACCAGTGCAAGCAGCAAGAATAGTGTTTCCTTTGAAGATAGACCTATGGGGAAACAATTCTCAAAAAAAACTTTTCAGTAACAACACAATCCCTTAAGCGGGGACAGACGCGCACAGCATCTACAGGAAAGGTCAGGACAAATACAGCAAGAAGTAAGAAGTGGTTCATTTTTGGACTTTTGAGCCTTGCTTGTCATTTGTAAATGAAAATGTTTTTGAATGACTAATGACTGTTAATGTAAGTGATACTCCGTCGTCTTCCTTATTAATTGTGGGTAACAATGTTTTGGAACCATTAAAAATTGTGAGTTTATCGAACTTCGTACTTGCAAAGGACATGATCAATGTCTTATGGAAAGGTCCGAAGTCTGTTCCTACTAGTTTTGGCAGATCTAATTTTAGATGTCAAACATTTTTGTCGTAAACTGTACTTAAACATTTATTTTCATAATTGCTGTAGGAGCAATGTTGTTTCTCATACAGCAAGTTTTGATACTGATGATGAATTTTCATTGGACATTAACTTATATCAAACTGATTTGTTTTGTGAGCTGATTGGAGACTGTAAAAGTGAAATGATAACTATTCATATGGATGATATTGATGGTCAGCAAAATGTTGACTGATTTAACACTGGTTATTGCCATCTTGATGTTCCTGTTTTTTTTTTCTAGGAAAAGTAATTTTGTGCCACCTAAAACCTCTATGGCTATTGATATGTTTGAAAATGTGTTATGTAAGGAGGAGGAATGAGAATTTGATGTTTTTCTTAAAGCCAATAAAATGTACAACTTAACTGAGTGAATGGATAGAATTACAGACTGTATGCTTTCATTTGGATAAACATGTTTTCAGGGAGGCAGACAAAGGGGTAACTGGGTTGTTATGAGTAAAGATTGTTGTTATAAATGGTTAAAGAACTAATTTGTGAAAGTAATGACTATGTTCAACTTTCTAGCAACCCAGTACATAGATTTAATTGTGAGCTGTTTGAATTATTGGAAAGAGGGGAGAGACTAGGTTTTTTAGGAAATAAAGATGTGCCTAAGCTTTTTGTTAAAACTTAGGGTCCCTAGGTTCTGTGCTATTCCCAAAATACATAAGAGCATGATGAATCCCCCTGGGAGACCTATTGTTACTATGATAGGTTCATACATAAGAGTATGTGGGTTTGTTTTTGGGTCTTCATTTTAAGACATATTTGATGAAAGCACTCTCCCATATTAAAAATACTGGAGAGCTTTGTATGGGGCTAAGAGAAGTGAGGTGGCAAGATGATTTTTTCTGGGCCACTGTTGATGTCAGTTCTTTATATACTAACATTGATATCAAATAGGGCCTGGAAGCTATGGGTAGAATCATGGGTGAAGGACCATGCACTTCCTTTTTTATTGAATGTTTTAGAATTCTGTCTCACTCATAGTTATTTTAGATGGGATAATAAATTCTTCCTACATAAGTCACAGCAATGGGGGCCTCTTATGCCCCCACTTGTGCTGTGGTGTACATGGCAGATTTTTGAAAAGCAATTTATGTATCCTACTGAATATTTTTTTTTTATTTGTAAGGGTAATCAACAGGAATTTTTGAAATTTATGGAGTGTATGAATAGTACTACTCATGGTCTGAAGTTCACTTGAATTCTGTGAATATCACTTTTTTGGATGTGGAACTGTATGTGGATAGGAATTATGTGATTCAGTTTAAACCCTACAGGAAACCTACCTCTGTTAATATTTTTTGCATGCTGATAGTATGCATTATCCACATTTGATTAAGTCCCTTACCATATGGTGAATTCAAGAGAGTTCAGAATACTTCTGAGGATGGGCTTAAAGAAATATTTTTGAATGAAGTCTATGATAGATTAAGCTCATCGGAGTGTTCTGAAGTTATATTGATGGAAGCCTGGAATTTTATTAATTTATGTATCATGTGTTGACCGGGAATGTCTGACTGGGACAGTGCCTATTTTCAGCGGAGGCCCAAAGAGAAATGCTCCAGATGCATGTCTTTGGATTATGGGAGGAAACCGGAGTACCTGGAGGAAACCCACGCAAATGCAGGGAGAACATGCAAACTCCGCACAGAAGGCACCCCAACCGAGAATTGAACCAGAGAACCTCTTGCTATGAGGCAACAACGTTAACTGCTGCACCAGTGCGCCGCCCATGGAATGGAATGCAGGGCAAACAAAACAGGTTTGATAACAGGTGTCTGAATGGGCTCGATAGAAAAGGGACTAAAGGCCAGGAGAGGTTGTTTCTGTGACAAAATACTCTCCATTTTCAAACACTTTGGGGTATCTTTTTCCTAAACATCTTGCCTTCTCTTATGGGAGATATAACAATTTGAAGGAATTAAGTGGGGATGGTTAAACCAGTGGAATGGATCAGAGAGTGGGTACACGAGTATGTGGGAATTGCACAGTATGTTGTAGGGTTAAGAATTTAAGTGTGAGCAAAATCAATGGAAGGTTGTATAAGACTAGGGAGACCTTCAATTGTAACTCCTATGGTGTTGTGTATATTATTGGATGTGGTTGTCAGGATATCATGTGGTATGTTGGGCAAACTAAGAGAAAGGTTAGAATAATGGAACATTTGGGAGATTTTAGAAGACGGAATAGGAATAGTCCTGTAGCCAGTCATTTTGTCTGTACATGGGAGTTTAGAGACTAGTCCATTTTTTAGTGCATTGGCACGTCCATTTTTGAAGTATGGGGGTAATTTTAAGGATGAACTTAATAGATAGGAATGTAGAATGATTATAAATTTCAGAATGCTTTCCCCTAGGAGAATGAATATTGATAGTAATTTAACCTTGTAGGTATTTATTTAATTTGTTAATAAAAACTTATAATAAGTCACTGAATATGTATGTATATTTGTATTAAAAATGTATTTCTAGGCTGATTAATGTGTGTATAAATGGGGCTTTGTTTAAAATTGTGTGGGAATGTCTGTTTTATTGATGAATTGGTTAATTGAGTACTTAGTTGATTACAACAGCATTTGGTATATAAATAGGGTGAATGTTTGATGTTTAAATTATTCCATAGAAGGCGAAAAGCTGATGTACCAGAAGAATAAATTTCACTGATTATACCCTGTGTTTCAGTGGACTTTGTTGGCAGTGTTTTCAGCTTTTGTGTCTTTTTACTATTTCTTTTGTGTGTTTCTCTGAAGATGTATGGTAGCCAGAATGTGTAGTCACCTGGTTAGTGGATGTTTTGGTGTATGGAGTTACTTTTTGATGGCACAAACACCTGGAATTGTGATGAATGTGGTCATTTGATGACTGCTGCAGATGGTAGGGGCATGTCATATGGATCACAGTCATCCTGTAAGCCTCTGTCATGCGTGCTGTAACTTCCAGGAAACTTTAAAGAAAGGATGTACTTCATACTTTTACAGTTAAACTGTATTTTATATCTAATGGGTTCTTTGTAAGTTGAATATTAGTTAAATACGAAGTTCCAGTTAAGTGAAGGTATTGAATATCTTCATCTTGATATATCAAAGGAAAAGTTTAATTAATTCTTTTGTACAGTATTTTGTTTTTATCACTGAATATGCCTGTTGTCATGGAATATAAAAAAACTAGGACTCACCCTCAAATCAACTTTATCATTTACAAAACACACTGTCTCACACAAAAGGTCCTACCCCAACTTAAACTATATTATTGGCTATCACAATACCTTTCCCCCATATCTTGAGCAGCCATAGTCAAGAATGTCTCCCAAAAATAGAGTATTTCTTATATTTAATAACCCTACTCTCAACATATGAAAAAAGACTGCAGACAACTGAAAACAAAATATTGAGATTTACACTAACAACAGACTTTTGTAATCATCATTGCGACCTTATTTAACAAATTAAGTTGGCTTCTATTTCCAGATAGGTCCTCTTTTCTACCAAGCTTCCTTTTATTCAAAATTAATAAAAAAGGCTGTTGCCCACCTTTGAGTAGAAAAAAACATTGAAATAATATAGTTACTCATTAAGAGGAAACTATAAAAACTGTATGACCCCTGCCTGGCCATAATTCAAAATGCTAGTAGCTAAAAAAAATATTTTCCATATATGGTTCTGCTGCATGGAATCAACTACCAACAGAGTTCAGGTCCTTAGAAACACTACCTGAATTCAAAAATGCACTACAAAAACATCTACAGGATAAAGTCTGGTGCCAGTGCTTCAAAGACTATTTCTAATTCACTCCAAACCTTAAATCCTTCTTTTTAATTAAAAACACTAAAGCATTCCTGAAGTTTGCAAAATATTGTATATAATGTGCTACCTAATTTTAAATGTTAACATTGTAAAATTATTTTGTGTGTGTTGTGTATATGAACTCTGTATAAGCAACTTGTACTTTACTGTGTTATGTGAAACTGCTCTGTGAGCCCATGTCATTGCTGAAAAGGGTCAATTGACCAGTCCACTTCCCTGGCCAACAATAAATAAATACATATGAATGCATCCTAAGGCAGGGTTGATGCAATTGTTACTGCATCAAGACTAATCTGATTTTAATACGTCCTGACAGACTGTAGTTTAACAAAGAATTGGATAGCTGTTTGTATGGATTTGTGGCTTATCATCATCATCTTCTTTTGGCTGTTCCCATTAGGGGTCGCCACAGCGGATCACCTGTTTCCATTTCTTCCTGTCCTCTGCATCTTGCTCTGTAACACCAAACACATGCATGTCCTCTCACCACATCCATAAACCTTATCTTAGGCCTTCCTCTCTTCCTGTTACCTGGTAGCTTCATCCTTAGCATCATTTTCCCAATATACTGAGCATCCCTCCTCAGTACATGTCCAAACCAACGTAATTTTGCCTCTCTGGCTTTGTCTCCAAACCTTCCATCCTGGGATTGACCCTCTAATATACTTATTCCTAATCGTGTCCACCTTCGTCACACCCAGTGCAAATCTTAACATCTTTAATGTACACAAATTAAGTATGACCATTGCCTGTATTTCAGTCAAGTCTGGGGAGTGATGACACTGGAGCCCATACCCTCATATGCATTAGGATGCAGTGTATAATGTTTTTTGGGTTGGCCATGTCAGAAGAAGTGCTGAGAAGAAACACCTAGCTTAGAACTAAAGCTTATTCTGGGATGTGAAATGCCAGTCAAATACTGCAATCATTCAGGATTTGCTGTTTATTGGTCCAGCTAATCATATAATTGAATTAGACTGAATGTCAACTTTTACAGACCTCTTATCTTCTTTTTCATTTCGAAGGAATTACACTACAGAAAAATAAAATGTACACATTCAACAGCCTTATGGCCAGAAAGAGTGTAGGGGAGATTATTCACAGCTGTCTCATTGTCATGAAGAAAAGGGGAATTTTTTTTTCTGTGTGCTATGACTCATGTTCCAATATCACTGAAAAGTAATTTCTAGTGGCATCTGTCTACCTTTCAAGTCTCCGACAGGGAAAGATCCTATCTATCCCCTCAATGGAAATATCTTCCCCTGTAATGGTAGTTGTGACTCTAATATGGTAGTGTATATAGGTTCATAGGAGGTTACTAGGCTATTAGCCCTAGGGTCTTTATAAGCCTAGCCATGTTATACCATTGTTTCCATATTGACCAAGTTGTATGGTCTATATTTGCAGCACGAGTCCATGATCAGCACCGACTGCCCTTATCCAAGAGAGACATTGGTGACACACCCTGGGTAAATTTACGGCCTCCCTTCCAGTTGTCCAAGTTATCCTTAAATAGGGTCATTGAGGAGCTCTGTTTTATGTGAATTGGGAGCTTGTTCCAGAGCAGTGGCAATCTGTGGGACACGTATCTGTCTCTCCAGCATGTCCTGTTAGTGTTACAGATGAGGTTAAGATCCCTAGAGCAAGTGAATCTTGCCCCATTTGATGTGCAAATGTGCAGCATTTCCATTAAGGCAGGGTCCAAGACTGCTCTGTAGGCCAGGCAGAAGTCTCCTCAGCAGCTTGTAAGATACAGAGTACAGTGATAGAACCTTCAGTCTGTCCATGTAGGTCATGTGCTGAAGGCACTGAATTTTCTTGGTCAAAAACATCTGAGGTCTCTCCAGCTGCTGCAGGTTTCTGGTGAGATACATACAGAAGGGAGCGTTGTACTCTATTAGTGGTGTGATGAGGGATAAATACAGGGGAGTTGTAACATCCTTAGCTCTGAATGCGATGCCCTAACATATGAGATGTGCAGCGTAGAACACCTTCCTTACCACTGTGGACACAATGATTGAAGTTAAGGGTGCTATCAACCTGTGTTCCCAAATCTCTCACCACAGGGTTTGAACTAAGGGGGTACTGTTAATATTGTAATTTGCAGGGACTTCCTCTTTGCAGAAAGGGATGATGATGCATTTTTTTGTCTTTAGTTTAAGTCCATGGTTTTGGCGTACCAATCGTTTGTTTGTGTAAACCCTTTTTGTAGTATGACAGCATCATTGGGGGACGCAATGTTTGCACCGAGTTTGCAGTCATCAGCAAACTTGGTAAACCACAGGCCATCTATTTTCACCTGGACTTCTGAGAAACAGATTCCAAACAGTAGGGGGCCCAGCACAGATCCTTGTGGTACATCACTGATAACTGGGCTGCTGGTAGAGGTGGAATCCCCAACTTTGTATGTGTACCATCAGTGAGCCGGTTGACTACCCATCTAGTGACATATGGGTTAATTCCCAGCTGGGTGAGTTTCTCAATGATACCAGAGTAGTGGATTGTGTCAAAAGCCTTGGCTAAGTCAAGATAGGCTGTGTGTGTACTGTTCTACCTTCATCCAGGGCTTTGGTGACCTTCTTGAAGATGTCCACGAGTTTTAATAAGCATGATCTACACTTAATGAAGCCAGATTGGGTTAGGTCAAGAGTCTGAAGGTCACATACGTCTTTTTTGATAATGTCCATGATGATTCTCTCCATGGTCCAGGAGCATTTGATGGACCCCTTTGTGCAAGGGAATTACTGTTGCTGTTTTCCACTCTGCTGGGACAAAGCACTGTGGGTTTCCTGTCCCTCCTACTATATTGGGAAAACCACCAGAAAATTAAAGAATAGAATTTGGGAACATTATTGCGATATTAAAAAAACTTCTACTGCTTTAAGTACAGTAGGTTGGGTTGTATTAATTTTAAGAAGTGTGTTTTTATTGTGGATTATGTGCAATACAATTACAGAGGGGGTGATGCTAATATTTTGTTGGAGTTTTGGGAGATGAACTGGCAGCTCAGACTCAAGTCAAGTGTTTTTCTTGGTTTGAATGACGTCATTTCTATTAGTAGTGTGCTTAGAATGAGAGCCTTGAACTTGTGACACTATACCAAGGTTTTTTAATTGAGTTTCTTGATTTTGATTTTAAATATTTTTAATAAATTAAACACTTTTTTACAATCATTTATGTTTATATATTTAAATTACTATATATTTATAGTATTCTTAGTAGGTTTAGTATGCAGTTCACATTCATTAACTGTTGGGGCTTTTTATTGGCTGATGGTTAAGGTGAACATGAATTAATTTTGCATGCACTATACATTTGATTGGTGTTTGTCATGTTAAGGGGGTATGTTAATCATGACATTTACTGTGATGAAGTTCTTTGTTTTTAGAATGAAAATGCTTAGTGTAATTGAAGTTTATCCTACTTGGTGACTTCTGCGTGCATTGGTGGCATCCGTTTATCAGTTTTTATTGCTTTGTACACTTATTTGTTGGTTCCTAGTTTAAAATAGGTGATGACAGAATTTTCATGGAAAATGATTATTGTTCACTAGATAAAAAGAAGTAAATTCATTCCAGCAGTAAGAGGATTTTAAGTGGCTGTACTGTGATTCAAGCTATTCTATTCTGCTGTCTTGTAACTTTTTTTTGTACTGGTGGGTAAACGACATGTATGGAAGCAACAGAAAAAATAAATTGAGAAAGAACAAATCAGTAAGCTGAAAAGAACTCTGCTGCTTAGGTTCATAGGTTGGTACTAGGCTATTGGCCCTAGGGCCTATGCAAGCCTAGCCATAACAATTCCCTGGATATTTCTTCCCACAATATTTACTTCTCCAGGCCCCTGTCTAGCAGGGCGACTGACATGATCCCTGGGGTGAATTTCCTATCTCCCATCCAATCATCAAGGTTCCTTTTGAAGAGGGCCAATAAGGCACTCTGCTTGATATGTATGGGCAGTCTATTCCAGAGTATGGGGTGTCTCTGGGTCAGGAACCTATCCCTCCAGCATGTTTTGTTCATTGTGATGACAAGGTTTAGATCCCTGGAGCGTATGGCTCTGAGGGATTGGGATTTCTTTAAGTGGAGCATGTCCAACAGCTCAGGGTTTGACATGGCCTTGTATGTTAAGCAGAGATCGCCTGTGAGTAGACGATATGCCGCATTATATAGCTGGAGTTTTTTTTAGACGGTCAGTATATGGCATTTGCTTTAGGCCTGTGATTCTTTTAGTGAGGTATTTCTGTGGCCTTTCCAGCTGTTGCAAATGTCTTGTGAGGTACATACCAAACGGGGCATTATACTCTATAATGGGTCTAATGAGGGACGAGTACAGTGGGACAACGACCTCCTTTTTTTTCAGGATGAAAAGCCCTTAGTGATGAGGTGTGCCACATAGAAGGATTTCCTGACTGTTGTGGCAATGTGGTTATTGAAAGTGAGACCACTGTCCACCTGTGTCCCTAAGTCTCTCATCACACTTTCAATGTTTAGTGTCCTGCCACCTATGTGGTAATTCAAGGGTACATGTTTTTTTCCAAAGGGGATAACTATACATTTCTTGGTATTAAGCTTGAGCCCATGGCTCTGGCACCAGGCATCTGTTTCTGTAAGGCCCTTTTGTAGAATATCCACATCATTTGGGGATTCAATAATGGCTCCCAGTTTGCAGTCATCTGCAAACTTTGTTAGCCAGAGTCCTTTAGTGTTGGCCTGTACTTCAGAGAAGTAGATGCCAAACAAGAGTGGTCCTAGGACTGAACCCTGAGGTACTCCACTTGTCACTTGTCTGGAGCTGGATTTGGAGTCAGCTACTTTTACTGTCTGGGTTCTGTCAGTAAGCAACCCATCGAGTGACGTAGGGATTTATGCCCAGCTTAGTAAGTTTATCTATGATTCCAGAGTGGGGGATGGTGTCAAAGGCCTTGGCGAGGTCCAGATAGGCTGTGTGGACTGCCTTACCCTCGTCCACAGCTCTGGAGACTGATTCGAAGAAGTCAATCAGATTCAGGAGACAAGATCGGCCTTTCACAAACCCAAACTGGGTGGGGTCCAGTGTTTGAAGGTTGCCAATGTCTTTGTTTATAAGTTCCATGATAATGCGTTCCATGCCCTTGCAAGTCAGGCTTGTCAGACTGATGGCACGGTAGTTCCCGGGATCCATGGTGGATCCTCCCTTGTTGAGCGGGATAACTGTAGCTGTGCGCCACTCAGTGGGCATGAAGCCTGAAGTGAGGCTATGAGTAAACATGACACTTAGGTGAGGTGTCAGTTCATTTTGTAGTTCATGTAGTACACAGCCTGGGATGTCATCTGGTCCCATGGATGCTGTATTCTTAGCTTTGGAGAGTGCGGTTTCTACCTGTGTGGCCGTGATTATTGGAATTTGGCAATCTTTTGGTATTGAGATTTGCCCTTTAGGGGGTGAGGGGGGTGAAGTTGGCACTAAATCGATCTGCCAGGATATTGGCAATATCCTTGGGATCAGTATATTTAATGCATTCTGTTGTAACTCAGAGCAGATCTGAGCATTGCCATTTAGATTATTGACATAACTATAGAATGCCTTGTGGTTGTCTTTGGAATCTTTGGCAATTTTATTTTCGTAACTAGCTTTTGAGGATTTTATGAGGGATCTCAGCTTCTTACTGAGGCTGGTGAGGGAGTTTTTTGCATCCTGGGATTTTCCTCTTTTCTGCAACAGTTTCTTCCTTCTGTTGTATAGTTTGTTTATAGCAGGGGACCATCAGATTGGCTTCCTTTTTTTGGAGAAGAGCATCTTGGTTCTATTTGGGATGGCACGATTCATGCACGAGTGGATGTGCTCGTACAGTGCCTTAGTGTAGGATTCTGCAGTCGAACTTCCAGATCCCGTCTGCGTGGGTGTTGTGAAGCTTGTCACCTCTGACTTCAGTAGCTTGAAGTTGGCTTTGGAGAAGTTTTTTAAGGAGGTTTCCTTACTGGGGGGTGGGGGTGGGATGTGGATGTCAAGGGTGATTTGCTTATGGTCAGACCTGACCAATGAGGGGGTGACCACTGGTTTGGAGCATCTATCTCCCGTGTTGGTAATGACCAGGTCTAGAATATTGGAGCCCCTGTTGGGACAATAGATTAGTTGATCCAGGGCACTGGAATTTATGAATTTCAAGAACCGTTGGGAAAAGGAGTTGGTACCTGAGTAGTTTTCCCAATTAATGGCAGGGTAGTTGAAATTACCCAGTATTAGGGTGTTTGGTTGTATCTTAATATTTTCCAGTATGTTTAGAAAGGTGTAGTGAGAATCCTGGGGCATGGTTGGGGATCTGTAGCAAGCTACAGTTTGGATTGCAGTGTTACCTAGTGTTAGTTGCGCCTGGAGAATTTCAGATGCATTGTGTTGGGCAACTAGCCTGGAAGTGTGAATATCCTTGGTGAATATGGACACTCCACATTTAGTGTTTCGGTCCTGGTTTTGTGGCCGAAAAGTGTGGTAAGAATTGTAGCCTGGTATTGCAGGGGTGCTCTCTGAAGCCTTGAACCAGGTCTCAGTTACTGCACAGATATCGATGTTCTCCATTTTTAGGAGTGCCTCAAGAGAGGGCATTTTTGAGGTTTAGACTTCTAGCATTGAGTAGCATTACCTTCAGATTTTGCCTGCTTCTATCTGTTATGGTGGTGGTTTTATCCTTTGAACCTTGCCTAAAAAAAGGCACTATAGGGGTGGCAAGAGCTTTAGCCAGTAACCTGAATCCCAGGGGTGACAGGTGCAGACCATCTCTGTCAAAGCATCGTGGTTTGTCGATCATGTCTTCCGAGGCAGACAAATACTGGATCCACTTTGAATGACACCAGAAGCTTAGCCAATTGTTGAAGTCAATCATTTTGTCCTTATACTGTGGTGTCATTCTGGGTGAAGGCAGGATGCTACTCAGGGCTAGGGTCATACCTGCCTGGGTCACATGATCCAAGAGCTCTTCCATATCTCTTTTCATGTAGTCCAGGGAGGTACTTCTCAAGTCATTCACTCCAGCATGGACAATGACAGAGTCGTATTTGTACTTGTGGAGTGACTTGAGTGCATGCGTTATGTGGCGGATCCTGGCACCCGACATGCAGCTGACTGTAATTTTCTCCTTGTTCAGTCTGGTGAGTGGGACATCAGTGTGCCTGACTATAGAGTCACCTATGACTAAAGTGTTGGGTACATTGTCTTGCCTTAGGGGCTATTGTTGGGTGGCACACTGGTGTTGTGAGCTATGTGTCACTTTGGTTGTGACTGGTGTTTATTTGCGTTTCGGCTTCGAAGGTCCTTATTGCTTGGGCAGGTTAATGTTAAGGGCCTCCGCATATGTGGGTTTAGTGTTGCTATGTGTGGGTGTTGATGGTGTGGGTTTTGAAGGGCTATGAGTTGCTTGAGGTATGATTCTTCTCCTCTTGACTGTCTAGCACAATCTTGGCCGGAGAGAGCTTTACTTCCATTTTGGCTATGTAAGTGCATCTCTCACAGGTTGTAGTGTTGGGTGGTAGGAGGAGAGGATTGTCTGTGTACATGAGGCAGTTGCCGCATTGCCCCAGTATGCCCAGATTCACCAGGTGGACAGGAGAAATCACCGGAAGCTAACCCTTGGACATGCCTGTTTAGGTGCTTTTTTGTAAAGTTTAAGAGCTGATGTTCGTCTTGTTTCACTGTTGCAGTCATTACACTTGGGTTATCCTGCTGGTAGGCGACCCGCAGTCGGCCCGAGTTCCTAAGTCTTGGTCCTGCGTTGGTTGCTGTCGCTTCTTCCCTTACGTCAGTGTGCCAGGGGTATAAAAGGTGCAACCGACGCCATTTTCTTCAGTCTTTCTTGCCGCGTGGTGCCCGAAGCAAAAGCAGTTCGCAAGTGCCAGTCGGCCGACTCCTGAGATTTTCAAAATTGAATTTCAGAACCAAAGTCTTCAATAAAGCTAAGTACCCTGTTGGGGAAACTTTTTCTTGCTCCAGACCGATGTCAGTAAAAGTTAATAATTGTATTTCTTGTGGGAAGCAAATACCTCATAAGGACTTTCACTCTTACTGTATTCCTTGCCTAGGCCCTGACCACGACGTTACTAGTTGTCAGTTTTGTGCTAGATTCAATAAATGCACTATTAAACGTCGGTTTGATTTTGCTTTGCATTATTTTTGACGAAGATTTAATTATATAATGCCGTCGGAACAACCGATGACCGGAATTTATAAAAAATGCAAAGACAAAGAAAAAGACAGGCATCTGAGGTCCAAAACCAACAAGGAAGCCTCTTCTAGGCCATTCGCCGGTTCTCAGTGAGGTGCTTTCGCAGCCCCTGACACCCGCTACCTCAGAGCCACAGGCTGTAACCAACAGCCACATGGAGACACCAAGGCCTGTGGAAACTCAAGGTATTGGGCCTACAGAAACTATACCCTCAGATGGGTCTGGAGCCGCTGAGCAGGCACCGGCTTCTGAGGGTGTTTTCAGACTTTCACAGCTTACAATTAAGGCTACTACAGCATCAAAGGCAAAGTCAAAAACACCATTAAAGACAAGGAAACAAGTGCAGTATTCTCCAGAACAGTCATCCATGCCAAAGAAACAGATGCTTAAAATGGCCGAAGACCTTATTACTTTAATCAGGGGCTCCCATCCCCCTCCTGACAAAAGGCCTAGGCAAGACACTGATTATGACTCCTCTGATCAGGTTTCCATTTCCTCTGATTCCTCTTCTGATCAGGGATATTCTCTCCCTCCCTATGAGGACTCTGATGCAGAAGAGTCCATTCCTTCAGCCTCACCACCTGAGGATTATTCTTGTGGGGAAACCCTGCACACCATGAGGGAACATTTCCATTGGGAGAGCCAGGATTATTCAGAATCCAAGAAAAGGCTCAGAGATTTCCTTTTATTGCCGCAGCACAGGCCCCTGGCTATCCCCCCTGTGCTTGATATTGTAGATGATGCTTTTGTCTGAATCCAGTCTGTCTCCTGATTCTTTACCCCCTGCACCAGTAAAGCCAGACAAGGTACTACAGGGTCCCTGACTCTCATAAATTTCTTTACAAAAACCCCGCTGCAGACCCAGAAACAATTTCTCAGGGTCCTAAAGGGGTTAAGGCTTCCACTCCAAAAATCCTGTCCCCTCAGATAGGGATTCCAGACGTCTGGACAGATGGGGGGAAAAAAGTTTACACTTCTGCTACTTTAGCTGTAAGAGCTTTAAACTGTCAGTTTCACATGCTTAAATATCACCAGTACCTCATGTCATTGTTAAAGCAGAAAATGGTTACAAATACAGAAAGTCCTGACAGTAAAGAAATGCAGGATTTATTGCATGCAGTTGAACAAGTCGGAAAGCATACCCTGCAATGTGGCTTTGATTCATTAGAGGCTTCTTGTAGAGCCGCAGTTACCGGCTCTGTTATTCAAAGACATGCTTGGTTGAAAGAACAAAGTTTACCTGACCATGTTAAAGTAAAATTATTGGATGCTCCATTACAGCATGATACTTTGTTTGGTGTTAAGGCAGAAGAGGTGTTAAAGAAAATGGAGGATAAAGCAAAGTCAATGCAAGCGGTGAAAGATTTCTTACAGGTACAACCTCCTAGATTTAGCAGGAACTGGCCTTCAAAAAATTGGTCCTTTCCAGTGTCAGACAGGCCACAAAGAGGCAGATACAGATGCCCAAGAGGCAGATCTCAGCCCCAAGGCTCCTACAGACCTAAACAATGAGGTGCTTCAGCCCCCAAAGGAGGAAAAGACAAATCACAACCTTATAGGAAACAGTCACAATGACTTCCCTCTGCAAATGTCAAGCTCTTACCTGTTGACAGCACCCCTAAGGGGGAAAGCTAGCACTTTTCTCAAAAAATTGGCACATGATCACCAAGGACCAATGGGTGCTGAATATTGTTTCTCAGGGTTACAGGTTCCACTTCCACATGCTTCCAAAACCAAAAGGTATGCCAGACCTGCCACAAAACCAATGGGCAGAGGCACAAAAACAGATTGCTGCACTTATGGACATGGGAGCTATTCAAAAAGTTCCACAAGAAGAACAGGGACAAGGATTTTACTCAAGACTTTTCTTAGTACCCAGAAAAGACGAAGCCTGGAGACCAATACTGGACCTGTCAATCCTAAATACTTTTCTGGATGTTCCAAAATTCAAAAATGTTCACACTGCAACAACATCTGCCCATGCTGGGCAAGGAAGCTTGGCTAGTTACTTTGGATCTCAAGGAGGCATACCTGCATGTCCCAATCAGACAATCGTGCAGAAGATACCTCAGATTCATAGCAGGCTCAATGCATTACCAATTCTCTGCACTGCCCTTTGGCTTATCTACTGCACCCAGGGTCTTCACAAAATGTCTGGCACCAGTAATTGCATTTTGCAGACAAAAAGGAATTCAAATATATCCCTACTTGGACGACTGCCTTATTCAAGCAGAGAGCAAGGACATTCTTCTAAAGCACCTGGCGTTTGTAAAAAGATTATTAATTTGCCTAGAGTACACAGTAAACGAAAAGAAATCAAAACTAGTTCCCTCTCAAGAGATAATATTCCTGGTTGCAAGCTTAAATACAGCTGCCCAGATGGCTTATCTCACGCCTTACTAACAAAGGCAACTGACTCATTACTTTCCAATGATGGCAACAAAGACCCAGCTCCCTGCAAGAAAAGTTCTGCAGGCCCTGGGCTTCATGGCATCCTGCATTCTACTAATTCCATATGCAAAACTGCATATGAGGAAACTACAATGGTATCTAAAAAGTGTTTGGACTCAGCATTGCCACAGCCTAGAGACAGTCATAACCTTGATTCCCTGCCTACAACAGGAGTTTCGATGGTGGTCCCAGGCCTGTCACCACAACAAGGGGCAGCCTTTCACCTTACCTACAGCCAGGCAGACAATAACAACGGATGCATCGGATTATGCCTGGGGAGCACATATGGCAGGAAAATGTATTCAGGGCACATGGTCCAAGGAACAAATGCCTCCACATCAATCAAAAAGAGATGCTAGCTGTACAGAATGCCCTGACAGCCTTCAAGGACCAAATACATCCAGGACAACTATTAATAAAGATGGATAATATCACAGTTATGTGGTACATAAGCAAGGGGACACACATTCCTACCCCCCATGCAGACAAGCCATGACTTTGTGGAACACAGCACTGACCTACCAAGTACATCTGCAAGCACAATTCCTGCCAGGAACAAAAAATACACTGGCAGATGAACTAAGCAGAAATCTCATGGATCATCATGAATGGAAGCTAAATTCACAAGTATTCAGCATGATAACAAGGAAATGGGGACGCCCAGACATAGATCTTTTTGCCTCCCCTCACAATTGCCAAATACAGAAATTTTGCACAATAACTTATCACTCTCAAGCATGGAAAGTGGATGCTCTATCATTCAGCTGGAAAGGCCTGACAGTCTATGCCTTCCCTCCGATGCCTCTTCTCACCAAGGTGCTACTAAAAGTCAGACAAGAAAGGCCAAAAATGATCCTGATTGCACCAGACTGACCATGCCAGCACTGGTACCCAATCCTAAAGAGTTTGTCCCAAGGCCCACCTTGGCCTCTACCTCAAATCCCTCATCTTCTGACACAACAAAACAATCAGATTCTGCACAGTCAACTCAGAACCTTAAACCTGGCAGCATGGCAGATAATGTAGCCACTCAGACTGCACCTCTCTCTAAAGCTGTTATGGATGTTATTTTGGAAGCCAGGAGGCCCAGCACTAGGAAATCTTATGCAGAAAAATGGAAGAGATTCTGTGCTTGGAACCAGGCACAAGGGCTTGAACCACTTGTCCCTAATATACCTCAGATTTTGCAATACCTAACTGAGATGTTGGACAAAGGCCTATCTTTTTCATCTATTAAAATCCATGCCTCTGCCATTTCAGCTCATTACAATAGGGATCCTCCTATTTTTTCACATCCTCTACTACGACAGTACCTCAGAGGGGCAAAAAATATAAGGCCCCCAAGGAGAGCACCAGTACCTACTTGGGACCTCAATTTTGTTTTAGAAAAACTAACACTGCCTCCTTTTGAACCAGCCAGCACAGCTGATCTAAAATTCTTGTCATGGAAAACTGCTCTGCTCCTAGCAATAACTTCAGCAAGTAGAGTCTCTGAGTTACAGGCATTGATGGCTGTGGATCCTTTCCTCATTTTTCATCAGGACAGGGTTTCGCTTAGGACAAACCCAACAGTCATGCCAAAAGTGGTCTCCGGTGTAGCCTTAAACCAAACCATTCATTTACCTACTTTCTACCCAAATCCCCAGAATAAAGGGGAAAGACTTCTGCACGTTTTGGATATACACAGGTAGCTACGATTCTACTTGGACAAAACGAAAGCTTTCAGAAAAACTGAGCAACTGTTTGTAGCATATGCTGCAGGATCACAAAGAAAGCCTATTACAAAGCAGACAATCTCCAAATGGATAGGACACTGCATCCGCTTCTGTTATGCACAACATGGCAAATCTGTGCCTAAGGGCATTAGGCCTCATTCTACCAGAGCAGCAGCCACTTCAGCAGCTTTCCTCAGAGGAGTACCAACCAAAGACATTTTAGAAGCTGCAACCTGGAGCTCAGTGCACACTTTCACTAAGCACTACCACTTACCTCTCTACTCCAAATCCAGAGCAGGCTTTGCCACTGCAGTTCTGCAGGGCTTGTTAGCCTCGCCAAATCCAATTTAGACCCAGCCACCCAACCTCAGCTTTGGGATTCTACCCAAGTGTAATGACTGCAACAGTGAAACACGATGAGCATAGTACAGTTGTGTACCTACCATAAATGTAGATGTTCGAGTGTATTCACTGTTGCAGTCCAGGTTACCCACCCACCATCCCCCTTTTTCTTTGCTGGGACTTTTCTGTACTTCTCAACTCTGTACAACCTATGTGGTGTATTTGCTTGTAGATGAAGGAAATGTTTATAGTAATACATGCATTTTTTTGGCATATTTGTATCTTTACAGCCTTCCTACCTGGGGGCACCTGACATCTGGGGCAAGAAAGACTGAAGAAAATGGCGTCGGTTGCAACATTTATACCCCTGGCGCACTGATGTCAGGGAAGAAGCGACAGCAACCGACGCAGGACCAAGACTTTGGAACTCGGGCCGACTGCGGGTCACCTGCCAGCAGGATAACCCAAGTGTAATGACTGCAACAGTGAATACACTCGAACATATACAGGGGTTGGGAGGGTGGGCTAATGGTTAAGGTGTTTGCCTTGCAAACATAAGGTGCAGGGTTTGAGTCTCACAAGGGACAATTGGCTAGGCTTAAAATGGCTCGCAAGGGCAGTTAGCTTAGTACTAATCTATGAACCTATGAACATTTATGGTAGGTACATAACTGTACTTTTTCCCTTACCTTTGCAAGGTACTTTGCAATTATAGGCTGTTTAGTGCCTATGATTATTTTCTCCTTATTGACAAGGAGAGCTGAGTGCTTGTATCTATTTCAGGCTTTCTAGTGCTTTCCAGCAGGTTCTAGAGCAAGTGCTAGTCACAGGGGTTCAGATTTTAGTGCTACTACTGAGAAACCAGCTAGTTTTAAGGGAAAATTTGAAGAGCAGACTTTCTGGCACCTGGAATAGTTTAACTGTAGCCTTGCAGTGCTTTACGATGTGAAAAATGTGCAAACACATGCGTTTTTAAGCCAGAAAGTTGAAAGGGATAGAAATCAGCCCAAAAGGCTAATAAAATTACAATTTCAGAGCTGGAAACCACTCCTCTAGTGTTAGATAGGCAGTACAATGCTCACCAGTCCACTGGTAGGCAGTAGGACTTCCCTCTGCCAATGCAAGGTCTGGATAGCTCTGAGCACAGAAAATAAAGTCCTGAGACAAGCAAAGCCTGGGATATGGAGTGGCTAGAAAAAGTGGGAAACGAGCAAACAAGATAGTATTTTTTTTTGTTATTGAAACAGGCTAAATAATACAATAATACAGTAAATAAACACAGAAAAGGCTAACACACTCTCAGCCATCTACCAGTAAACGAGGACCTGGAAACATTGTGCCAGTGAAATATTTTCCATTGTTTCAAAGGAAATAATGAAGAGAATTTCATGAACTGTCCAGAAGAATCAGGAAAACTTGTATTTGAACCAGACACTTGGGATAACAGAGGATAACAAATACAAGGAAAATTGATAACATGCACTTGTTAGCTAGTGAGGGAACTAAAATGTATCAGTCCCAGTTTGTAGTGATGTGTAGCAACATGGACCACTGTGGCATGAGAAGCTGTAGATAAAGTCATGAAACATACTGTCTACATTAAACTAGTATGAAAACTATTAAGCATAAATCCCTATAAGTTTTTTCTCCTGAGCACAAATTACAAAGTGAAAGGCAGAAGTGATTTTAAGTAGAATGATTTTTTATTCTTGAAACAGTTTAAATTGCATGCTGTTTTTGTAAAAATAAGAAAAATAATATACTAGGTATTGTTTAGTGTATGTTAAATGGGACATGGAGTTCTGAGTTATTGAATAAGTTTGTGATAAGAGGATAAAAAATCTAAATGCATAATAAGCTTAGGATTTACACTCTAAACAGGGTAAGAAAGAATACAAAACTGAGGTGTAAAGTGAAACAGTATTGTGCTTTTGTAAATGCTGGGGAACAAGTTTATCAGTTTAAATGAAAATATAAGAATAAAAAGTTATTGGTTTATTTAAGTATATGGTTAAATGAAAAGATGACAGCGTGTAGTTTATTTAAATAGTTTAAGTAATGAGAAATTTAAAAAATGCTAAACTGTAGTTTCAGAATGCATCTGCAAAGTTACAGGCTTTTTTCACCAACAGCTGTCTTGGGTGAGGAAAACCAGATTTTGTGTCTAGGATGGGCTTTGTGGAGATGTCTCTCTCGTTGTTGGGAATGAAGTACTCTGACAGAAGTGACCAGATGTATGTGAGGTTAAGGATGATAAATCATGAAATACCAAGTTTGTGCATTCTGAGTGGCCTTTTTAGCAGATTGACAAGATACAGCAATTCAGTCTTAAAAGGGTAAAGATGTATTTTAGTGATAATAGAAAAATTAAACACAAAATGGGCAGAAATTAAATATTTCAGTTGTGACTACTGCCCCAGTGGCTGCATTATTAGAAGCCATTAAATATAAATCCATAAAATTTGCTGAAGTCTAGTAATTAATTTTTATAGAGCAATTGTAAAAGTTACGTTTTGCACATTGTTTTCTATGTTTGAGCGAAGAATAGAGATTAGAAAAAAAAATTGCTTCAAGGTAATTATATGACGAATATAGGGATTAGAATGATATGAAAGTATCATTATGTGATGAAAATCAAGTTGTGGATGGACATGATGCAGACCATTCTTCCCTGTCTGAGGAGTACTGGATGTGCTTCATATACCATCAGGATGCTTATATGCACTAAAAATTACCAGAATATTCAGAACAGTCATGCACTTCCAAGTGGGAATTAATCATTACCAGTTCAGAGTCCTTCCACTTGAACTCAGCGTAGGACTCTAGTTCACGAAGTGCATTTCAGCAGTTGCAACTTATATGAGACTAAAAGGAGTTGGGATATTCCCATGTTTGGATAACTGCCTACTAGCCTCTGCCACAAGAATCATTGACAATGGCAAGGGATTACTTATTCCAGTTTTTCCTGCCCTTGGGGATATCAGCAAACACTCTAAAGTCACAGCTGGAGCTGCCCCAAAATTGATTTTCATAGATTGTCACCTTGACACCCTTTAACAGTGTGCTGTGCTCCTCAGGATGGGCTTTCTTCCTTGCAGGCTTCAATCAACTTTTTGTTTCATCTTCCCCCATGCCCCCAGCATTTCTTGTTCTAAAGTTGCTAGGCTATGTATCAGCTACAATCCACCTCATATGAGATTACTTCAGTTACCACGCTGAGTTCAGTGGTGGTGCATGGATCACAAAATTAGGTTGTCTTGAATGTGCCGTGTGCATCTACAGTGGTGGCTACATCTCTCCAATCTAACAAGATATTGTTTATTTCTTTTCCCCTTCCCTCAGCGACAATCAGTGCAGACACACTTTCCCTGAGGTTAGGAGGGGCGGGGGGGGGCATTTCTTAGGGCAGATGGTAGTGTCATATATCAACAAACAGGGAGGAACTAGATCTTATTCCACCAGTCTGGAGACCATGAGAGTTTGTGAGTGGGTGAAATTTTCACATCACTTCCATATAGCAACACACATCCTCATTTGGACTAACTAACTTGTGGGCAAGTTCAGTATATATCTCCAAATACCTGATGAAACCTTGCAGCAACCTCCTTGCATCTCCATTCAACACAAAGTACAACTTATTTTTCCTTCATCTCTACAGAGGGACTGACATCAAGGGATAATTTTGTCCATTAGTGGCTGTTGGAGCTTTTCTTTGACTTTCTACTCCTAGTCCTCACGATGAAGTTTCTCCAGAAAGCCAAGATGTGTTGAACAAAATCTTTATGTTGATGATCTTGATTATCAGAAAAAGAGCTAATTGATACATTTTAATCCTTCCTTGTTTATTCGTTTGGCACATGATACTTCTCCCTCTGAAGTAGACACCATTCTAACAGAGTTTCAAGATGACATGGTGATACCAATCCGTTTACTTCAAGGTCACTTAATAAAGCTGATCGCAGTTATGCCCAAACTGACAAAAGCATGCTTAGCTTGATCTGGGGGAATAAATGAATGTAACGATTGAAGGAAAGGGGACTGATGTGCACAGATCACCAGACACCGATGGCTGTTTTTAGCCAAAGAAAAGTGCTGAGTGTCTGTATGGCTACAGCAATGGCCTGCTATGGTGTTGAATTCAAGGAAATAAAACAGCACCATAATGCTGATAGTCTGTTATGCCTATTGTATGGGAAGACACAAGAGCTAAGTTTTTTTTTTTTTTTTTTATATATATACTACTTACCTTACCACAGCTGACCAGCAGCTGCTACCAGTTCCTATCCTCGTTCAAAAGGTGTACCTGACCCACCTTACTCTCCCTTCTGGAGCTCAACCAAACCTATGTCTGGAGCCAGTAAGGAGACTGAAGACACCATTTACATTATACTGCTGCCTGGGAGTCTACCCTTATCCCTGGCACCCCAGCAGCAGCCTTGCAAGCTGCAAGGAATGGCCTTCCAAAGGAGACAGTCAGTGACAGTGGCCTACAGTATGCTTTGAACAAATTTAAAATGTTTTCAACATATTGTGGCAAAAACACTTAATATCTGATGTTAAGTTGTCTGTCTCGCCTTCATTCTTGCTGGTTGGGTTTGGAGCCGATCCTCGGCTCCGACTCAGCCATCTTCTAAAGCTCGAGAGCTGTTTACTGGCTTGAGGCCACCCCATATCCCATGATGCCTGGCGCTAGATACCCAGATCTTGTTTGCCGCTTCTGCTGCGAGGTTGTCTTACTGGCTCAGGTCGTATATTTTCATTATTTTATCTGTGAAAAATAAAACATGGAAAAAACACCACGCTAGGAAACAAAAACTGCGAAATTATTATTATTTAGTTTGTTTGCTTGTAATTATTTAGTTTGATTATTTTATCTGTATTTTGATAAAAACTGTTAGGGTTTGTTAGTGTAGATTGTTAGTTGTAGTTACAACCTTTCTCAGTATATCTTTATTGTACCTATAATTCTTTCCTGAATCCCTCCCCTTCCCTTCCCTTCAGAAAACTCGTTTTAGAGAGTTTTTCCCTCCCCCTTCACTTTCTTCACGTAGGTAGCCGTTTAAATTAGAGGCTAACCCTTTCCTTTTTCTCTTCAAAAAAAAAAAAATTAGTATTTACCTAGTTTAGTTTTAATTGCTTGTGGGTAGCATAGAATATTGTTAGTATTTCTTTTAGCTGTTTTTTGTGTGGTAACGTTAGTGTGTGTGATAGTTATTATCTCCTTTGTTTGTGTATTGTTCTTGGTGTTCCATTTTTTGTTCAGGGATGTCCAAGGATACCAAGGTGTCCGGATTCAAGAAGTGTGACTCATGCTGTCAGAAGATGTCTCTGACAGATGGTCACACTTCTTGTGTCTATTGTCTGGGCACCATGCACCTGCAGGACTCTTGTTCGGTTTGCCATGCTTTCAGCCCAAGAGTCCTGCAGGAGCATAAAAATAAGTTAATCCTATGGGATTTACTTAAGCAGGATTCACCGGCTAAGGCTCAGCCCGTGCAGTCCTCTAAGCCACCTAAATCTTCAGCTCCCAGTCATTGGGTGAAGCTGTTCTATCTGCCTCGGTTCTGGCCGGAACTGATGTGCCTGCCTCCCAGTCGGTCCCACCTCACACTTCAGAGCCATTGGGGGGTCGAAAGAGATCTAGGTCTCCCTCCCTGGAGTTGATACGCTCGGCTCCGAGGTCTCCTCTGTTCCAATCGGAGCACAGTCATCAGTCCTCCCACTCTTCTCAGTCTTCAAGGCTTTCAGATCACGATGTGGAGAGAGTGGTCAGTAGGCTGTTGAAATCGCAAGCCCTAGCAAAATTGTTGTCCAGCCCCCCTCATCAGGTGTCGGCTCCGTCCATGTCTGCAGTTATTCCTCCTCTGACTCCTCCCCTTGAGCTTGGAGCCGGAGTTCGAGTCGTGGAACCGTCGGCACCGATACCTTCTCCTTCGGTTCCGTCGGCTCCAATCACTTCCTTGGTACTGTCCTTGGGAGGGTCTGGGCGCTGAGACTCCCTCGTTGGCTCCGAGGGGGCGAGTGGCATCGGACCCTTGTCCGACCCCATTCTCCCCCTCGGAGCTTTGGCACAGGTGAGCTCGGCTTCTACATCAGCTTTGGAGCCATCCCTCTCAGTGCGGAGAGGGATTCCGATCTCTTCGGAACCGGAGCCTTCTCAGCATCTGAGCAGGAACGCCTTCGGGGTCATGAGGAGTGTGCTGGCCCCTGAGTCAGCCCCATGATCATCCCCATCGGCTCCTCTCCCTATGGTGCCTGCGTCTGCCTCTGCCCCTCCTCCAGACCCCAAGTGTGGGAAACCAACACTCCAGGGCACCCCCTTGGGTGTATCTTCCTCTTCCGAGGCCTCCCCCAATCATTCAGAGGAGCCACCTCATAAGAGGAAATGCAAGAGGAAGCATGTCGACTCCCCTGAGTCTGTCACATCAGATACCAACTTAGAGGATTCAGAAGGGTCCCCGAGATCCCCCTCTGAAGATGTCTCCTACTCAGACATCCTTGTGATGCTTAGGCAGAGGGGGAACTGGACTACCCTAAGCCCTTCTGAGGATGAGTTGGTATTCCTGGATGCGTTTGGATCCCGACCTTCCACCTCCTGGGTATCTCCGCCTTTCGACCCACTGATGTCTGTGGTGGCTGGGAAGGCGTGGTCAGCTCCAGACACAGTGGAACCGACCCCCAGAAGACCCGCTAAATTCATAACTGCGTCACAGGATAAACAGTTTTTAACCAAAGGTGTTCCTGTTGATGCCATGGTGGTAGTGGCGGCCACAAAGAAGGAGTTGGCTGAAACTTCTTCATCTGTCCATCCCCTAACAAGGAGTCCAGGACGATGGACAGATATGGGAAGCAGATGTTCTCTTCAGCGACCTTTTCCATGAGGTCTCTGAATTATTTGTGCCACTTTACCCATCTTCAAAGGGATCTCCTTAAAGAGGTTGGAGATACACTCCAAGATCCATCAGTTGAGGGGGCCCAGGCTAAGGCAGCCTCCCAACTGGCGACTCTTAATTCAGTGGTGAACTCCTCCATGAGGCTCATTTCTTATGCAGCCAATGGTGCGAGTAGAGCCGCGGGCACAGGCGTCGCCCTAAGGAGGCACGCTTGGATGCGGCTATGTAACTTTGCGGAACTTTTCAGAGCGTCTTTCACCAACACACCCTTTGATGGTTCCTCTCTCTTTGGATCACAGGTGAAGGACACCCTTCCAGGTGTGAGCAGGAAAGCAAGACTCTCTCTGCTGTGGGAGTCTGTTTCTCCACTCCTTCCAGACCATATCCCAAGGGTCAGAAGAGTGAAAAGATGTGGTTCCGGAAATCCCAGGGAGCCTTGCCGGACATGCATGGTGAGTTCCCATCCAAGGGCAGAGGAGGGAACAATAATAGACGCCGCCCTCGTGGCAGAGGGGGGGTCCGCAAAACCAGGGCAGCAGAGAATCCTTCTCTGAGAAGCCCTTCCAGCATCCCTGAAGGGTTGCCCAGCTGCCCACCTCTGGAGGCAGTCGGGGGAAGATTATCGCTGTACCCAAGAGCCTGGCAAAACATAACACAAGACAAATGGGTACAGTCTGTTATATCTGGAGGCTACAGAATTCTCTTTGTTCACACTCCCTTTGTGTTAAACAAGTCCCTTCCAGATGTTCCACCCAATCTAAGGGATCAAGCAGTTCAAGAAGTTTCAGAACTGCTAAGAAAAAGGGCCATCCAGCAAGTCCCAGCAGACCAGCAAGGATCCGGAATTTACTCAAGGTTCTTTTTGGTACCAAAAAAGACAGGGGACTGGAGACCCATTCTAGATCTCAGCAGACTGAACAGGTCTGTACAAAGAACGAAGTTTCGGATGGTCACGCTGCAGTCCATTTTACCCTTTCTGGGTCAGGGCAATTGGATGTGCTCTATAGATCTTCAGGATGCATACTACCACATCAAAATGGACAGACACTCCAGAAGATTCCTTAGCTTCCGGCTGGGAGCCAGCCATTATCAGTTCAGAGCTCTGCCTTTTGGTCTCACCACAGCCCCCAAGGTGTTCACCAAATGTATGGCAGTACTTACCGCTCACCTGAGATGGCAAGGATTCCAGGTGTTTCCATATCTAGACGACTGGCTCCTCACTGCTACCACCAGTCATCACCTTCTGCGAGCCAGAGACTACACTATCGAGACTTGCTCCAGACTAGGTATCTCAATAAATTTCAAAAAGTCTGCATTGTCGCCCTGTCAGTCTATCACCTTTATAGGCGCAAATTTAAATACAAAAGACATGTCAGCGAGCCTTCCACCAGACAGGGTATTAGTGATTTGCCAACATGTACAGGTCTTATTAGCATGCAAAAGAATTCAGGCCAGATTCGTCCTGCAAACTCTGGGTCTCATGGCAGCAGCGATCATACTTGTTCCTCTAGCTTGCTTTCACATGAGGATTCTCCAGTGGCTTCTTTTCACCCAATGGTCCTTCCAGCAGCTTCCCATGTCTCACATGATTATGATCACAGAAGCATGCAAAAAGCACCTTGTGTGGTGGATGGTCTCCACATCATTGCCGGGGGGCAGACATTTGTACTTCCCCCTCCAGTTGCTACGGTGACCACGGACACCTCCCTGATCAGGTGGGGGGGCATTATCAGGGTAGAACAGTCCAAGGCACCTGGCAACCTCACGAGTACCATCTGCATATAAACGTCTTGGAGATGAGGGCCGTGCTTTTAGCGTTGCAAGATCTTCAGGACTCTCTTCCTACCGGGACCATTGCAATTCAAATGGACAATATGTCAGTAGTGTGGTACATCAACAAGCAGGGCAGAACCAAGTCTTACCTCCTATGTCGAGAAGCACTCAGACTCTGGCAGTGGACGATCTCTTCCCAACAGTTTCTGATCACAGTGCACATCCCTGGGAGGTCCAATGTCATAGCAGACAGGCTGAGCAGAGCAATTTATGAGTGGTCTCTGAATCAAGTAGTTGCGGACCAAATATTCCACAAATGGGGCCAACCTTGCTGTGACCTTTTTGCCACCCCCTTCAACAGCAAGTGTAGCAATTTCTTCTCTCTCCTTCCACTTCCTGGACATTCCCCCAGAGATGCTCTAGTCCACGATTGGCCTCAGGGACTTCTTTATGCATTCCCTCCATTTCCCCTAATTCCGAAGCTAATGCAGAAAGCTACCATATTGGGCTGCAAAATGATCCTCATTGCTCCTTACTGGCCTTGACAAATATGGTTCCCGTTCCTGCATCATCATCTTCTCGAGCAGCCTTGGACTCTGGACCTAGTTCCAGACCTTCTGATCCATCAATCGGGCAGGCTGCACCAATCCCTGCAATCTCTCCAGCTCACTGCTTGGTTGCTCCATTTCCAACTTTAGCCAGGCTTCCTGATATCTCCCCCTCTGTGCATGAAATTATTTTATCATTGCACAAGTCTACGACTAGAAAAACTTACGCTAGTAAGTGGAAACGTTTTTCTTCCTGGGCAGAGGTTAAGAGTATAGACCCCTTTTCAGCCCCTGTACACCACATTTTGGAATTTCTTGTGGAACTCTTTCATGCTGGGTCCGCTTCCGCTACAATTAGAGTTCAGTTAGCTGCAATTTCAAATTTTCACATTGGCCTGTTGGAAAATAATATCATGTCCCATAAGCTATGTAAAGCCTTTCTCAAAGGGACCACTCTGCTCAGGCCTCCAGTGAGAGATCCTCCACCTCCTTGGGATCTAAATTTGATTTTAGCGTCTCTAATTTTGCCCCCCTTCGAACCTGCAGTATCTTGTTCCTTGAAGCTTTTGTCTTGGAAAACCCTCTTTCTGGTAGCTATTACTTCAGCCAGAAGAGTTTCGGAACTTCAGGCTCTTTGTACCTGTCCTCCGTACCTAGTGTTCCACAATGACAGTGTTGCTCTCAGGACTAATCCTTCCTTCCTAAGGTCTCTTCAGAGAATAACTTGAATCAGTCCATAGATCTTCCTGTGTTTTTTCCCAACCACTACAACAGGGCAGAATATAAATTGCATTAGTTAGATGTTCACAGGCAACTATGCTTTTATTTGCATAGAACTAAGGACATCAGAAAATCGGACCAACTTTTCCTTTCTTATGCCGAGGGTAAACAAGGTCTTCCAGTCTCAAAAGTAACCTTGTCCAGGTGGTTGACTTCTATCATCACATTTATCTATCAACTGAGGAATAAAGAATTGCATGTTAAACCAAAAGGTCACTCCACCAGAGCTTTAGCCACTTCTGTGGCCTTTCAGGCTAGGTTGCCCATGGAATCTATTTGTGCTATGGCTACGTGGGCCAACCCACATACTTTCATTTTGCATTATAAGTTGGATGTGGTTTCCAGGAGCAGAGCTGATTTTGGTTCCACTGTTCTGAAGAGTTTGTTCTGATGAGCCACCCAGGATTTTAGGTGCTAGAGACACTGTCCAAACCAGCAAGAATGAAGGTGAGATAGACAACTTAACATAAAGACGTTATGTACCTACCATAACGTTCCATGTTAGTTGTCTTCTTCTCGCCTTCTTTCTTGTGTCCCACCCTCCATCCTCCTATCCTAGTAGACCGAGAAGAGTTCTGTATGGTTTTCCACTGGCTGAGTCTTCTCTGGCTATTCCTTTCTGCCTATTAGCCTCTCTGGTAGGTTTTATACATTCCAGGATAGGATCCTTTCCTTATTATGTCTGCAGTTAGACTTACTAAACGAGATCTGGGTATCTAGCACCAGGCATCATGGGATATGGGGTGGCCTCGAGCCAGTAAACAGCTCTCAAGCTTTAGAAGATGGCCGAGTCGGAGCCGAGGATCGGCTCCGAACCCAACCAGCAAGAAAGAAGGTGATAAGAAGACAACTAACATGGAATGTTATGGTAGGTACATAACTTCTTTTTCTCCATCATCCACCTATAAAGGTGATAGCAGAAAAGTTTATCCTTACACACACAAAAACAATCAGTTATATGCCTCAAATTCAAGTCACTACAATGCAAAATATTACATTCCTGTTAACATATAAAAGTGGAGGATGTACACTGGTAACTCAATGGCAGCAATGTTGTTTAGGATTCAGAACTTGCCATAAAGACACGTAATGTTTGAAGAACTGTAAAGAACAAGCTGTCTAAGCACATGTGTGAGAGGCTAGACAAAACCTATGTTTTAGCACTTATTGTAGAACTGACGAAAACCAGACAATACTGTGCGTTATACACACACAGAGAGTTGAGCAGTTGCCATTCACCAACAACTCATTCAAAGGAAAACCAGAAATCATCCAAAATCATGTCACGCTATTAATGAGTTCCTATCTGTGGTCCACGATTTGATTCCTTCAACCTCAATTTGCATATTGTCTGACTATGAGCAAGTCATTTAATTAGCTAGTGTTCTCTTCTGAGTCTGAAAAAGGTCCATGTGGATCAGTGCTTCATCTTAGTTAAAAAGACAAACTAAATAAATAAAAAATAAATCTACTGAATGCATTGATGTGGGAGGTAATACATAAAAATAGCACACAGACCAGATTCAAAGTTCTCACTAGCTTCATGGGCAAGTAGTTGGTAGTATACCTGATGATATACCAAAAAGTTCAAAAATAGTTATCTCTTTCTATAAGTGAATTAAAAGTACATAACTTGGAACTTGCTAATCAAACCTAATTTGGCAAAAATCTATGGGTTGTCTCAAGAATGGAAAAATACTTTGCTTCTGGCATTTCAGATGACACTTCATGTCCAGACTTGAGAGTTGTTCATTTTATGGCTCTTACATATCAATACAATGATAAATCTATCAGGTTTCACAATCACAAGCATGGTTCGATTAAGTTTGATAAAGTACCTGTTATATCAACTATGTAGAATTGACTCTTGTATTTCTTTATTCTTAGTTACATGTAAGCACTTTTTTTATTAATTTGTTTTATAAAGATACATATTTTAGTAGAACAATAAACATATTTTATACATAAACAACCATAAAAAAGTCAAACAAGATAAAATAAAACTATATACAGAGTCCATAACAGATACAGTTTCGTACATGTTTACATTTCATCTAGAAGTTAACCATGATAATTTTAACCATGATCATTTTTTATGTGTAACATTTGTAGTTCTTGAGACAATCATTTGTATTTCCTTATTACAAACACTTAGCTAATGAGATGAAGTCTGTAAAAGAGAAGCATTTTTTGCTTTTCCAGTTTAAGGTAATCTTTCTTGCAATTGGAAGAAGAGATCAGAGAAGGTGTATTTGAGTTCTTAGAATACAAGTTGGCATTGGTGCATTAAATATTAACAGAGTCTGATAATTCACATTTATCTGAACACAACACTTTTATAAAATTCCTGAAGTCAAACCAAAATTTGCTTAGTTTTTTACAATTTAGGAACATATGAACCCAATCTGCCTCTAATCTTTCTCCACATTTCCAACATTCAAAAATATCTTTATTTGTTATCAAGGCAACTTTGTGAGGTGTGATAAAACTCCTTTGTATGTATTTCCATGTAAAGATTTTCCAGGAAAGAGAAGATGTTGTGTTATTGATAGACTTAAATATTAGTTCTTTTTCATTTTCAGAGACATTTTTCTTGTTAACTTTTGAAGAAAAACTCCATAAGGATTCATCCTGGATTTGGATTTCCAGTCAGCATTTTGTAAATTTTTGACAAAGATATATTTTTGTTATTCAATGTATTTAACTCACTAAAGTGAGGTACTATTTTAGGTAATGCACTTCTGTTTGGATTCCAGGACTTTTTTGGTTCATTGTCAATATATTCTTTAAATATTTGTATATTTAGACAATTATTGTGATTTATATTGAATCTAGCTAGAAGAAAATTCAAGTTGTGGATATTGTTATTGCTTAAAAATTGATGCCAGAACACCAGTCTATTTTCTTTCATTTATTTTATCTATAATATAAGAATCCACGCATCCTTTTGTGCAAGCTATAGGGAATATTATAAATGATAAACTCTTGTAGGTGTAATTACCATGTATTTTCTTTTTGAAATTACTTAAAATGTAGTTAATGAAAGGAGTATAATTAGTATTTTTATTTGTTGCATATAAAATATTTTATAACTAAAATTATTTTATTATTATCTGGGAAGAACTCATAATCCATAACATTAGTATTTTTATAAAGCAGAATGTTTTTATGTATGTTTTTCCAATTAGAGATATAACTAGTTTTTAACCATTGGAATATTACATTAACATGACAGATTCAGCATATAATTCTTTATTAGGAAAGGCTATTCCTCCTCTGTCCCAACTTTTGTAATGCCATCCAAAGCCTATTCTTGTTTTTTCAGGGATGCCATAAAAAAGTACCAGTAGAGAATTTGTTTAATTTCTTTGAAGGGGATGCTACTAATGTTTGTAGATAGAATAATATTTTTGGTAAAATAATCATCTTTATAGGTTCATAGGTAGGTACTAGGCTGTTGGCCCTAGGGGCATATATAAGCCCAAGAAAATTATTTTCCTGTGCTCTTGTCGAGCAGAGCCACAGAAGTGATCCCCGGGGTAAATTTCCTATCTCCCTTCCAACCATCAAGATTTTTCTTGGAGTATTAATGAGGAACTTTGTTTGATATAGATAGGTAGTTTGTTCCAGAGTATGGGAAGTCTCTGGAACAGGAATCTATCCCTCCAGCATGTTCTGTTTATTGTGGTGACAAGGTTTAGGTCCCTAGAGCATGTAGCTCAGAGGGATTGGGATTTCTTTAAGTGGAGCATGTCTAACAGCACTGGGTTTGACATAACTTTGTATGTTAGGCAGGGAGTGCCTCTGAGTAGGTGATATGTGACAGAGTAAAGCTGGAGTTTTTTGAGATGGACTGCGTAGGGCATCTGTTTGAGGCTGGTAATCCTCTTTGTGAGATATTTCTGCAACCTTTCCAGTTGTTGTAGATGTCTTGTGAGGTTCATATCAAAAGGGGCACTGTACTCTATAATGGGTCTAATGAATGACGAGTAGAGGGGAACAATGACCTCTTTTTTTTTGGATGAGAAACCTTTTGTGATGAGGTGTGCAATGTAGAAGGATTTCCTGACTACTGTGGTGATGTGATTATCAAAGGAGAGACTACTGTCGACCTGTATCCCAAGGTCTGTTATCACACTTTTGGTGTTGAGTAGACTACCAGCTATGTGGTAGTTTATGGGTACAGAGCTTTTACCAAAAGGGATGACAATGCACTTTTTGGCATTGAGCTTGAGGCCATGGCTTTGACACCAGGCATCTGTCTCAGTGAGGCCCTTTTGTAGGATGTCCACATCGTTAGGAGTTTCAGTTATGGCTCCTAGTTTGCAATCATCTACGAACTTTGTTAGCCAAAGACCTTCTGTGTTAGCCTGTACTTTAGAGAAGTAGATACCAAACAGGAGAGGAGCCAGGACTGAACCATGTGGTACTCCACTTGTCACTGGACTGAAGTCAGATTTGGAGTCTGCTACTTTCCCGGTGTGGGTTCTGTCAGTGAGCCAGTTGGCAACCCATCTTGTGACATAGGGATTTATACCTAGTTTAGTGAGTTTATCTATAATTCCAGAGTGGGGGATGGTGTCAAAAGCCTTGGCTAGATCTAGATAGGCTGTATGAACCACCTTACCCTCATCTACGGCTTTGGTGACTGCTTCAAAGAAGTCTATCAGGTTTAGGAGACATGATCTGCCTTTTACAACCCAAACTGGGTGGGGTCCAGAATTTGGAGATTACCAATGTCATTGTTTATAAGTTCCATGATGATATGTTCCATAGCCTTGCAGATCAGGCTCGTCAGGCTAATGGGGCAGTAGTTCCCGGGGTCTGTGGTAGCTCCCCCTTTGTGGAGTGGGATAACTGTTGCTGTGTGCCATTCAGTGGGCACAAAGCCTGAGGTGAGGCTATGATTGAACATAGTACTTAGGTGGGATGCCAGTTCGTTCTGTAGTTCATGTAGAATGCAGCCTGGGATGTTGTCAGGTACCATGGATACTGTGTTCTTGGCTTTGGAGAGTGTGGTTTTTACCTGTGCAGCCATGATTACAGGAACTTTGATTTCTTCCGGTATAAAGATGGGCCCTTTAGGGGGTGAGAGGGGGGTAAAGTTAGCACTGTACCTATCTGCCAGGATGTTGGCAATATCAGTTGGTTCTGTATATTTAGTGCCATTGTGCTGCAACTCAGAGCAGATCTGAGTGTTGCCATTGATATTTTTGACATAGCTATAGAATGCTTTGTGGTTGTCTTTAGAATCAGTGGCGATTTTGTTTTCGTAACTAGCTTTGGAAGATTTTATGAGGGATCTAAACGTCTTACTGAGGCTGACCAGGGAGTTCCTCCAATCATGGGATTTTACTCTTTTTTGCAACAGTTTCTTTCTTCTGTTGTAGAGTTTGTTTATGGCAGGGGACCACTAGATTGGCTTCCTTTTTTTGGAGGATAGCATCTTGGTTCTGTTAGGGATTGCACGATCCATGCACTCATGTAAGTGCTTATAAAGTGCATTTGTTTAGGACTCAGTAGTTGTACCTCTATTGTCCGTCTGCATGGGTGTCATGAAGTTTGCCACTTCTGTCTTAAGAAGCATGAAGTTCGCCTTGGAGAAATTTTTTACGGTGGTTTCCTTAATGGTGGGGGGGGGTGTTGATGTCTAGAGTGATTAGCTTGTGGTCAGATCATACCAAAGAGGAACTGACCTCTACTGACAGAATCCACACTGTAAAAGTTTCAGACTCAAAATCTAACCTCAAACCAGTGACAAGTGGAGTACCACAGGGTTCAGTCCTGGGACCTCTCCTGTTTGGTATCTATTTCTCTGAAGTACAGACTAACATAGAAGGCCTCTGGCTAATGAAGTTCGCATATGACTGCAAACTAGAAGCCATAGTCAAGTCCCCAAATGATGTGGACATCCTACAGAAGAGCCTCGCTGAGACAGATGCCTGGTGTCAGAGCCATGGCCTCAAGCTCAATGCTAAAAAGTGCATTGTCATCCCCTTTGGTAAAAACTCTGTACCCATGAACTACCACATAGGCAGCTGTCTACTTCACTCCTTTGATAGTCACATCGCCACAGTAGTCAGGAAGTCCTTCTACGTGGCACACCTCATCATAAAAGGGTTCTAATCCAGGAAAAAAAGAGGTCATTGTTCCCCTCTACTAGACACTCATTAGACCCATTATAGACTACAATGCCCCTTTTGGAATGTACCTCACAAGATATCTGCAGCAGCTGGAAAGGCCACAGAAGTACCTCACAAAGAGGATTACTGGCCTCAAACAAATGCCCTACACTGACCATCTCAAAAAACTCCAGCTTTATTCTGTAGCATATCGCCTACTCTGAGGTGATCTCTGCCTAACATATAAAGCTACGTCAAACCCAGAGCTGTTGGACATGCTACACCTAAAGAAATCCCAATCCCTCCATGCTGTATGCTCTAGGGACCTAAACCTTGTCACCACAATAAACAGGACATGCTGGAGGGATAGATTCCTGTCCCAGAGAATTCCCATACTCTGGAACAGGCTACCCATCTATGTCAAAGTTCTTCATTAGCACTCTTCAAGAAAAATCTTGATGAGTGGATGGGAAATAGGATATACACCCCGGGGATCACTTCTGTGTCTCTGCTCGACAGTGGCACAGGAAAATAACTTTCTTGGGTGGCATAAGCCAGGGAACCTTGTTGGCTAGGCTTATGTAGGCCTTTGGGCTGATAGCCTAGTACCTACCTATGAACCTATAGGTTTCTTACACAGGGTATATAGCTGTCTGTAGGGGATTGCTTTAGATTTTCACAGCCCCTTGCTTCATAATGTCTCCAGGATGATTCACAGCCTTTTATTAACATCCTGACAGAGCTGTTTGCCATGGTACTATTGTAGCCTTTGTTCTTATGTCTCAAGGACCACATTTCTTTTGTTAGGAAGAACTAGAGTGGCTCACAGCAACAGTTATCCCGCTCCACAAAGGTGGAGCCACAAAGGACCACGGAAACTGTTGCCCTGTAAGCCTGACTAGCCTGGTCTGCAAGGCTATGGAACGCATCATCATGGAAATGATTAACAGAGACATTGGGAACCTCCAAACATTGGACCCTACCCAGTTTGGCTTTGTTAAGGGCAGATCATGCCTCCTAAACCTGGTGGACTTCTTTGAGACAGTTACCAAGGCTTTAGACGAGGGAAAGGAGGTCCACACAACCTACTTAGACCTCGCAAAGGTGTTTGACACCATTCCCCATTCTGGTATTATAGACAAGCTGACTAGCCTGAACATAAACCCCTATGTCACAAGATGGGTTGCCAATTGGCTCACGGATAGAACCCACACGGTGAGAGTTGCAGGCTCTAGGTCCGACTCTAAACCAGTTACAAGTGGCATCCCCCAGGGCTCAGTCCTGGGACCCCTTCTGTTCAGTATATACTTCTCAGAGGTACAGGCAAGCACAGGAGGACTATGGCTGACCAAGTTCATAGACGACTGCAAACTGGGGGCCATAATTGACTCTCCAGCTGATACAGACATCCTCCAGAAGGGTCTCACTGAGACAGATACTTGGTGTCAAAATCATGGCCTCAAGCTAAATGCCAAAAAGTGCTTAGTCATCCCCTTTGGAAAAAACAAACTACCCGCAAACTACCACATACGTGGTAGTCCCCTAAATACAGAAAATGTAATAAGGGATCTGGGGACCCAAGTAGATAGCAATCTCTCCTTTGATAACCATATTGACAAGGTGGTTAGAAAATCCTTCTATGTGGTCCACCTAATCACAAAAGGTTCGCATCTAGAACAAAAGAGGTTATTGTGCCTCTCTACTCATCACTCATCACTCATCAGACCCATCATAGAGTACAATGCCCCATTTGGGATGTACCTTACAAGACACCTGCAATAGCTGATAAGACCACAGAAGTACCTCACCAAGAAGATTACTGGCCTCAAACAGATGCCCTATGCAGCCCGACTGAAAAAACTCCAGCTGTACTTGGTTGCATACCGCTTACTCAGAGGTGATTTCTGCCTGACATACAAAGCCATGTCCAACCCAGAACTGATGGACATGCTCCACCTAAAAAAAAAAAAAAAAAAATCCCTGAGAGCCACACGTTCTAGGGATCTAAACCTCAACACAACGATAAATAGGACATGCTGGAGGGATAGATTCCTGTCCCAGAGACTCCCCATGCTTTGGAACAGGATTCCAATCTACATTAGGCAGAGCCTCTTACTAACACTCTTAAAGAGAAACATTGACGAGTGGATGGGAAACAGAAAATTTACCTCAGGGATCACTGCAGTGGCTCTGCTGGACAGAGACACCGGGAACGAATCTAAGGGGGGTGGTAAAAGCCAACACATTCTGGCTAGGCTTATAGCTGCCTTCGGGCAGATAGCCTAGTAATTACCTATGAACCTAGTGTGGAATACCAGAGGCCCATGTTGGTAATGACCAGGTCTAGGATATTGCTGCCCCTGGTGGGGGGTGTGGATAAGTTGAGCCAAGACATTGGAATGTATGAATTTCAGAAAAAATTGAGCAAAAGAGTTGGTACATGAGTAGTTTTCCCAGTTAATGGAGGGGTAGTTGAAATCGCCCATTATTAGGGTGTTAGGTTGTATCCTAATATTTTCCAATGTATCAAGAAATGAGAAGTGGGAATCCTGGGGCATGGTGGGGGATCTGTAGCAAGCTACAATTTGGATTGCAGTCTTGCCCAGAGTTAGTTGCACTTGGATATTCTTGGATGCATTATGCTGAGCAACTAGCCTGGAGGTGTGGATATCTTTCATGAATATGGACACGCCACCACCTTTAGTGTTTTGGTCCAGGTTAGATGACCGAAAGGTGTGTTATCAATTATAGCCTGGTAATGCAGGGGTGCTCTCTGGAGCATTGAACCAGGTCTCTGCCACTGTACAGATGTCGATGTTTTCCATTTTAAGGAGTGCCTCGAGTGAGTGCATTTTGAGGTTTAGACTTCTAGCATTGAGCAGCATTACCCTCAGATTTTGCTTGCTTGTACCTGTTATGGTGGTGAATTTGTCATTTGAGCCTTGCCTAAAAAAAGGCACTATAGGGGTGGCAAGAGCCTTAGCCAGTATCCGGAATCCCAAGGGTGACAGGTACAGGCCATCTCTGGCAAAGCATCGTGGTCTGTCAATCATGTCATCCCAGGCAGACAGATACTGGATCCCCTTAGAATGACACCAGAAGCTTAGCCAATTGTTGAAGTGAATCATTTTGTCCTTGTACTGTGGTATCATTCTGGGTGATGGCAGGATGCTACTCAGGGCTAGGGTCATACCTGCCTGGGTTACAAGATCGGACAGCTCCTCGATGTCTCTTTATATGTAGTCCAGGGAGGTACGTCTCAGGTCATTCACACCAACACGGACAATGACAGAGTCATATTTGTACTTGTTGTGGAGTGACCTGAGTGCGTGCATTATGTGGCGGATCCTGGCACCCGACAGGCAGCTGACAGTAACTTTCTCCTTGTTTAGCCTAGTGAGTAGGAACATCAGTGTGGCTGACTATAGAGTCACCTATGGTAAAAGTCATCTTTTTCCAGCTTTCCAGATGTTTGTTGATGACATCTAATAAGTTTTTCTAGTTTATTTTTATTGATGTGTTCCAGTTAGATTTTATGATTACACCTAAGTATTTAAGTTTATCATTTACCCAATTAAATTTATTGGTGGTTTTCAAGACTGAACTTATTTTTTTATTAATTAATAACGTTTCAGTTTTGTTATGATTGAATTTTAAACCTAAAATGTCTTCAAAGATCTGCAATGAGGATACAATATGTTCTATGGAGGAGTCAATATTACTAATAGTCAGCAAGATATCATCTGCAAAGAGTTGAAGTTTAGAAGTTTAATTTAAATGAATAGGGAATCATTTTATATTAGAGTTAGTTCTTTTATAATTTGCAAAGGGTTCTATTGACAGAGCAAATAATAGTGGTGATAATGGGCAACCTTGTTTTGTTCCTTTAAATATTTTTAATGGACCTGAGAGGAAGGGTATATATTATATATTTGAAGTTTCAAAACTTCGAACCTCATATGTTCGACAACATATGAGCGAAGTTTGAAACATTGAAAATATAATAAAAAAAATTAAAAAAAGGTACCTCAGTGCTCTGAGCAGAGGGGCAAGCACCCCTGCACCCCCCACACCCCCTACCTAAATATACCAAGTACGGAGATGTTGCTTTTCACCTTCAAACTTTTTCAGATTCGATCATATGGTGTTGATCATATGACATTTGAACTTTAAAAAGTTCAGATAATTAATAGGGACCCTGAGAGGAATGCACCAATTTTAATATATGAAATTGAATCTTTGTACAGTCTACTTATTAATTCAATAAAATCAGTGGAAAAATTATAGATCTTTAGTACTTCAAATAAATATGACCAACTTATAGAATCAAAAACTTTGTCCAAATCTAAGCTAATAATTGAAAGTTCCTTTTTTTTAAATTTGCAAAATCAATTAAAGAAAATAGCCTAATAACATTGTCGTGTACTTTTCTATTTAAAATAAAACCTGTTTGATCATCATTTATTAATGTCTGCAACAGCTGGTTTAATCTTTTGGCAAGGATTGAAGTAAATATTTTATAGTCGACATTCAAACGGGAAATGGGATGATATGAAGATACAAGTTTTGGATCTTTGTCCTGTTTTAGAATGGGAAATATCATGGCATATATTCCATGATGGAAATTTGCTTTCTTTATTTCTGAATTCTTCAAATGCTTCTGTTAATATTTTTAGAGTATTAGCTGGAAGTATTTTATAAACCTCTGGAATCAATCCATCTAAACCTAGGGCTTTATTATTTCTAAGGTTTTGTATCTTTTCTTTGAGTTCTTTTATTGAAATTGTTTTAAAATAATTTAGTATTTTGTTCTTTGGTCAGGTTTTTACACACATTCTCTTTAAAAAAATGATTCTCGCAAGTTTGCATTTGTTACATTTACATTTGTCATATTTGTTTTTTCATGGTGTTTTCTAAAAATCTCAAAAATATCTTCCAAATCAATTTTACAACTTGACTTATTTCCTCTAGTGTTTAAAATCTCTTTAATATGTTTGGTATTTAATAAGTTTTTGGATTTGGTTGCAAGTCTTTCCATGTTTTTAGGATTTGTTGAATATGTGTTCCCAGATTTATTGCAACCTTATGATTCAAGATTTCCACATATTTTAAGTTTAGTTGTTTTAGTTTCAAATTTGCGCTTGAGTCTTTGGTATTAAAATGGGTTTTTAGTATGTAAATTTTCTTTTGTAGGTTTAAAAGGTCTTTTTCCCATTCTTTTCTTATATTTAGATATAATTTATTAATTTTTCCAAATATGTATGATTTGAGTGTCCCACAAAATAACTTTGGATGTCATATTATCATTTATGTCAAGAAAAAAGTTTCATTCCTTTAATCATTCTTTAAAATTATGAATCTGAATAATGTAGTTGGAATTCTGTGCCAAAAAGTTAAGTCATTTTGTTTAAAAGTCACTTTAAAACCAATAGCATTGTGGTCAGACAAAGGGCAAGAGGTAATTGAAACTTCGTGTATTTTTGAAAATAGGCTATCCGAAACAAAAACTTTATCAATTACCGTTTGGGTACTGAACCTATATGAATAATGTGTGTATTCCAATGATTTTGAATCTTTGATTTCATATAGATCTCTCGAGTTCATGGAAGGGATACAATTCTTCAATTTTTGGCTGGGGCAGACCTGGAAAAATTCCCTAGTTTAGAAGTATCTTTTGAAGAAAAAATGCAATTGAAATCTCCAGCATAAATAAATTCTCCTTTTGCTAATGTTGTAATCAATTCAAGATGTTTACTAACTGTTTTAGCACCAATGCCAGGTATCCAATATGTGTTTGCCAGTGTAATTTATTTTTTATTAACTTCTATAATAACTAAACTCAACATTCCATTTCTATCTAAGAATCAATTATTTTTGGGGTAGGTAATGATTTTTTTATTTACAATTATAGTGCCTCCTCTCTTAGATTGGTAGTGTGACTCAGCAAGTATTGAATAACTCTTGAAAGAAGTTTTAGCTAAGTCTCTTTCAATTAAACTAGTTTCTTGCAGAAAAGCAATATCAACTTTGTTTAACTTTAAATGTTTAATTAGATTTCCTCTTTTAATAGGGTTGTTAAGACCATTTACATTTATTGTCATGCATTTCTAAGTGGTCATTTTTCAGGTTGGTTTTGTGTAAAATGGATTCTGCTATGGGCAAAAAACTAGTCTTACAAACAACTAAACTAAGTTTAGAAGCAAACAATTTAATCATGGAAGAACTACCTGGTATGATAAAAAGCTAATCACAACCACCTTCTTCTAACATAGAAAATGTCAATTAACACATTTTTACCACTGTTGCCTTTAGAGCTTGAATAACAGACTGAAAATATAAGGGCAACTCTCTAATGTTTCTTAAGGTATATATTCTACCAATATGTGACTAATTTTCCTAACTAATAACTTATTCAAAAATATTTTAGATATATATTTACTAACATTATAACATTACATTAGTAAATTGGAGGTTACTTTTATTTATCAAATAAGACAAAAACATTTGTGCTACAATATTAATACCCTATGTTAACCTATTTCTATTCTAAGCAGTAGTCTATATTACAGTATCAAAATAAATAGAAGGCTTATACAAACCAATTACATAATTATCAAAGCTTTTATTAACAAATTATCTTATTTCGTATATTCAAAGATACATTAACACATTTTTATGTCCAATATAACCAGCTAAGGAGATCTTCAACACTTTTGTTAAATTCAGTTTTTTATGTGAATATTGTTGATAGATATTAGATAATATGATACCATATATGTCACTTCTAGAATATAATTTATGTCTTTGACTAATTCAAAATCCTAAAGTTTTGGCCTCAAAAATATCTTTTTGTGCAAGGGTGTTCCACATCTCTATCAGGATTACAGCCCAAGTCCTTACGTCAATATACATTTTCTTTTAAATCTCACTCATTAAGTAAGATTATCTTCTGTTAACCTGTTTATCATAGAGTTACGTAAGACACACCAATAATATTTTATAGATTTAAGAATATTTTTAGTGCATAGGGAAAACATTTGATATCTTGTGTTAGCTTCATTATATATCTGCAGTCTATATAACTATATTTCACTTGTGTGGAACTATTTATTATAAGTTTGTATCGTGTATATGTGGGAATCATTTTTTTATAGAGACCTAAAGAAAATGTATGCATATTTATATTTGAACCAAGATATGAAAGTACAATTAAACTAGTATACTATATAAAAATACATGATTCTAATGTTATATAGGTATGAATATTATTTAGAACTACAATGTAAAAGTGGAAACAGTTTAAATTAGAAAGGACATATTCTTTATATGATATTTTTAGTCCTATTCTCTATTTGTACATTTGAGTATGTTGATCAGCTTCTCAGGTTAAACATAAACAAATCAAAATTATAGAAGTTAAGACTTTTTCCTCTATTTAAAACAATCTTTCCCTTTATATAGTGCATAAACTATTAATTTCTATAATTATGTTTATAAAGTCATGTATGTGGTGTCATGAACAAATCATCACTTTGCTGCATGCATATATCACAACACATTGCATTTTCAGGCTGTAGTGTAGTTATAACACAAATGTCTAAGTTAGACATGTCCAACTTGCGGCCCTCAGAGCTCTTCCATGCGGCCCTCAACCTCTAACTGCAACATCGATGTACGCATGCCCCAAAACACTTTTTTTTGTTTTGTGTTTTTCGCTCCCGTGACCTGTAATGCTAATGTTGTTGTGTGCATGCGCCAAAGCACCCTTCTAGTTTTGTTTTTGAGCCAAAAAAGGGTCCGTGTGTTTACACCATTATTTTGCACTGAACAATCAGTGTGTGTGTGCTCTCGCTGAAGAGGGACTCATGTATGGATTTGCCGCTGTTGCCTTTGAAAGAGACAGCAATTACCTGTGTTAATAGATAAGTACAGAGTGAGTGAGTGCATGCATGAAAGCAGAATTGTGTGCGTGAAAGTAGAAGAAGAGTGTGTGTGTGTGTGTATGTGTGTATATGTGTGCATGACAGAGAGAGATGCATGCACAAAGAGGCTAACAGTGATCAGGCTACCTACTGAACACAAGCAAGTTAGCTCACAAATACATCATACATTAAGAGTACACTTTCATTAAATTGCGGCTTTCCTGACAGGGAGAGTGTTGTATTGAACATGAACTCATACCTCTTAACTGTATGGATTTTCAAAGAATGTCTGGATTTTTGCCTCATCTTCCAATTTGTGTCTTTTGCTTAGGAAATAAAAGTAGTAATCCAAGGTAATGCAGTTCCAGGGAGTAAGAATGAGACAGCAGCCTAGGGTTAATGGGTCAGTAGTGGACTGACTATGTGGCTCTGTAGTATATAAAATTGTATTGTTTTTTCAGACAAACAAAAAAGCACCTAGTACTGTTTTTTCATTGGTACTGTGGTGGTGGTGCTGAGGTAGCGTTGTCGCCTCACAGTTAGACATTGCCCGTTCGATTCTCAGTTAGAGCGTCTACTGTGTGATGACATGAGTAAATAGGCGTTCCTTCGTTGAAGGTTGTGCGTTAGGCCCGGCAAGCCAGCACGTAAAACTCTACTGACAATCATTAGCGGACCGGAGTTCCGCTGTGGTGACCCCTAACCGGGAAAAGCCGAAAGACACACACACACACACTGTTTTTTCATTGGTGGGTTCTAAGCAGTGGTAGATTGAACAACAGTAAGCATAGCTTTGGCGGATCATCAATACTGGCAAATCAAGTTGGCACAATGTCATTTTTTTAAATGTTGGGGATTTTAGTGTGTATGTGTGTGCTTATGTGTTGGGAGTGCTGCAACAGTAGACGATTATTAAAGACAGAGACTTACGGACTGTGGAGAATATGTTTCTTTGTTTCAAAACCTAATACTTGGGTACACATGCCAGAAGTAGATTTTTTAAGACATAGCTTCTTGCCATTTACAGTGGATGGATATTTACATTTAATGGAAAATGTATTAGCGTGGGCCTGTGGGGTTCTGAAGGATGCCAAGTCTACCACTGCCAATGTCTTGTAAAGTGACCTGGAAATGGATATTGGGATGTTACTGGAAAAATATAGTAAGTGGGCTTAGAAATATAGTTTAATTAAACAAAGTGTACTTTCAGTTTACAGGCCATAATTTAATTTCTTTTAGGTAGTCCAGATACTGGTAGATTGTATACCATTAAACATAATTAGGGAGAGCTGTCATTCTGGGGAAACAAGCAGCCCTAGTTTCAGTAAAAGCTCTGTGGTTGCTTGCAGGTAGGAAGTTGCAGGATGTTGATGCAATGTGTTTTGTTTATTATTTTTAATACATTTGTCATTTCAAAGCATGGTTTTCTTTGATGCAAAAGAAGACAGGACTGAATGAGCCATATAATGTTTAACTGACAATAATGGGATAGAAAGATTATAAGTGATGTATAATGTTTGCAGCTACAGTTGTTTCAATGGTGTCTGTGATGCATAACTATATTTGGGCCTGTGTCCCACTTTTATTTTTCGCTTTTTCCAGATTTCTTGCTCTAAGGTTGAGAGGTATGATTCCATACTAAATCAGAAGTTGTATTTACCTTGGAAGACTTTTCGGCATAATTATGAAAAACAGCCTTTTTAATATCTCTGCTTATTTCCAATATAAACTGCCATATAACGTTGCAAATAACCTTCTTATTAAGCTACTTTACTTCTTTTGGAATTGACAGGTATGATTCATCTGTTCGGACATAAGCATAGAGTGCTAATGTGACTTTTGATTTCTTGCAGCAGTCTGTGGTTTACATAATCACAATAACTTTTCTGTGTTTCTGGGTGTGTAATCAGTTTAACAGTTTTAAAGATGTTTTCCAAAAATAAATAAATATATAATAAATAAATAATCCTCTTGAGACTTTGAACTATTGACAAAGTCTGGGAATTTGTTTTTTTCAAAAGCGAAGGTCAGCATTACAGCTCAGTAAACTGTCAGTCTGTAAGTAACTTCTGCACAAATTAAAATGTCTGAATGTCAAATGGCTTTAGATTGGAGGGAAGTTTATTTTTATTTATTTTATTTTATTTTATTTTACATTTGTTTACCGGGAAAGTCCGACTGGACACAGGTCCATTTTCAGTGGAGGCCCAGGGAGAAAAGCTCCAAAAATAACACAAAACAATATAATACAATACATGAGAGAGAGACAGCAAATTATGGATGTAGTACTCATACAATATGGCAGAAATTACATCTCGTAACAGTGAGAATCATTGAGGTACAGAATAAGAGTTATTAAAGAGAGAATTAAACATTATATAGCTCATTCAGTCCTGCCTTCTTTTGCATCAAAGAAAACCATGCTTTGAAATGACAAATGTATTAAAAATAATAAATAAAACACATTGCATCAACATCCTGCAACTTCCTACCTGCAAGCAACCACCCAGCTTAGATGTAAACCCATATGTCACAAGATGGGTTGCAAACTGGCTCAAGGACAGAACCCACAGGGTTAGAGTTGCTGGTGCCATGTTAGACTCTAAGCCGGTCATGAGCGGTGTCCCACAGGGCTCAGTCCTGGGCCCCCTCTTGTTCGGCATTTATTTTTCTGAAGTGCAAGCAAACATAGGGGGATTGTGGCTGACAAAATTTGCAGATGACTGCAAACTGGGCACCATAATTGAAACTCCATCAGACACAGACATCCTCCAGAGAGGTCTCATAGAAATGGATAACTGGTGCCAGAGCCATGGCCTTAAGCTAAATGCCAAAAAATGTATAGTCATACCTTTTGGGAAAAACAAGGTAACCCCTAATTACCACATAGGTGGTAATCCATTAAACACGGAAGAAGTTATCAGGGACCTGGGGACCCAAGTTGACAGTAACCTCTCTTTTGACACTCACATTGCCAAAGTGGTTAGGAAGACCTTCTACATTGCCCACCTGATCATTAAGGGATTCACATCCAGATCAGGAGAGGTCATTGTACCCCTGTACTCTTCACTTATCAGACCAATGATTGAGTACAACGCCCCATTTGGAATGTACCTTACCCGACACCTGCAGCAGTTGGAAAGACCCCAAAAGTTCCTCACCAAAAGGATAAAGGGGCTCAAACATATGTCATACGCTGCCCGACTGAAGAAACTCCAGCTCTATTCAGTCGCATACCTTCTGCTCAGAGGTGATCTGTGCCTGACATACAAGGCCATGTCCAACCCGGAATTAATGGACATGCTCCACCTCAAAAATCCAAATCCACCAGAGCCACGAGAGCAAGAGACTTAAACCTCAACACGGATATAAATAGGACGTGCTGGAGGGACAGATTCATCACCCAGAGACTCCCTACACTATGGAACAGAATCCCAGTCCATGTGAGGCAGAGCCCCTCACTGACTCTGTTCAAGAGAAATCTTGACGAGTGGATGGGAGATCGTAGGTTTACCCCGGGAATCATCTCTGTGTCACTGCTGGACAGAGGCACAGAAAACTAATGGGTATAGTATTCTCATCCTAAGGGGTGGTGAAAGCCACACACACTCTGGCTAGGCTTATAAATGCCCTAGGGCAGATAGCCTAGTATGAACCTATGAACCTATGAAACTTAAAAACATTTTTTTTTACAGTTATAATTACAGCAAGGCAAATATCAATGAGTTAAGTTTTTAGTTGAAAGCTGTTTGTACATAGCTGAAGCTCTGAAACAATCTTTTTGTATGGATTAACCTGGGGATTGACACAAGTTATATGTTTACACCAGTATGTAGCATTATAGTTTATGGTTTTCTTATTCATTTACTTTTTGCCGAGCAGTTGTTTGTTGATTTATTGATGGTCCTTTTGGTGGTTGGAAATTACATGGATGAATCCAACTCTATTATGATTTTTTTTCAGATATTTTGACTTCCAGACAACAATTTCATTCAGTGAGTTGGTGTCATGTGATTACTGAGGTTGCTTATTTTAAAAGTAGGGGCTTTTGTGTGTGTGTGTGTGTGTGTGTGTGTGTGTGTGTGTGTGTGTGTGTATAAGAGAGAGAGAGAGATTTAATATGTATACTGAATATAATTTTGCAAACGGAATTCTTAGTTAAACATGCCCCTCTTCTTGGGCAACTAGACTTGAGTAACCAATATTAGATCTTAGCCATCCAGCTGGAAAAGGTTAGTATGTGGGTTTTCCATCTGGTTTGATGAAGGCTATGCTACTTACCCAAGGACTACATTTATGGCTATCCATCCAGCCATCGTGTTGCTGAACTATATTGTTTGATAATGAGAGGAGCTTTTTACAGAAGTTGAAGGTTTTTGTGTCAAGAACCTGCCCATAAAAGTGGCTTGTTTATGTTGCAGTGAAGGCTGTGGTCTTTGTAGTGAGCGTTTTAAGTATAACCAGTATTTCTGAGGTAGAGGACGTCTCTTAAGGCAGGATCTTTCTTAGCCTGGAAGGCAAGCCAATGATGAAATTTATAGGGGCCAGTGAGGACAGAGGAAAGCAAAAAGCTTTTTGGTCTGTTTGGATAAGTAAGTGAACTTAGTCCTTTGACCTTTTTTGTCAGAAATGGTTATAGTCTTTCTTTTGGTAGGGTGTTTTGCTGAGGCACATGCCAAAAGGGGCATTGCACTCAATAATGGCTCTTGTAAAGGAAGAATACAGGGATGTTATGACCTCCTTGTCCCTGGATGAGATACCCTTACTAATGAAGTGGGCCATGTAAAAAGCTTTCCTTACAACAGAGACAACGTGGTGGTCAAAAGTCAGGTTTCTATCAACCTGGGTGCCCAAGTACCATATGACTTATTGCATGCTTACAACATTGTTATTAATGTGATAATTTGTGGGGACATCACTCTCCTCAAAGGGGATGATGATGCATTTTTTGGCATTTAGCTTGAGGCCATATTTCTGACACCAGTTATTTGTTTGGGTGAGACCCTCTTGTAGCTTATTCAGAATTGTTTTATTAAGTCAGTAATGTGGATTCTTTACTTTATTGCAAATTTGTTGGGTTATTTTTGTGGATTATAGTATTGTAGGACTGCTGATGTTGACATTTTACGTAGTTGGACTGCTGGAATGGTTTTCCCAGTGAGAAATGCTAGTGCTGTAGTGAATATCTGTTTATTATATGTATATATATATTTATATATATGTATATATATATATATATATATATATGTATATATATATATATATATATGTATATATATATATATATGTATATATATGTATATATATATATATATGTATATATATGTATATATATGTATATATATATATATATATGTATATATATGTATATATATGTATATATATATATATATATATATGTATATATATATATATATATATATATATATATATATATATATATATATATATATATATATATAGATAGATAGATATATTAACTAAGATGTTAGAGTTAACTGTTAGATTAGAGAATTAGAATTAGAATGATAATTAGAATTTTAAGGCAAATATTAGGCATTTATTACATTTATTCATTGTTCAAATGCACCTACAGTACAGCCAGGAGGTCGACTGTGGTCTTCCAGAGCAACAAAAGAGTTAACTATATGATATATTTTATATGCGGTCCCAAGACCATTTCTGTTCACTCAATGCGGCCCCAGCAAGCCAAAAGGTTGGACACCCCTGGTCTAAGTCTTCAGACAATCAGTAACTTTTGAGGATGACAAAACAGTTTAAAAACATATAAATACTATTACATGTACAATTTGTGTGTTTAAACCAAGTATTCATTTTCCACATGTTCTAAACAGCCTGTTTTATCTTTCTGTTTACTTTTTGTTGATGTAAATAAGCATTATAATGAGTCAAAGAATTGTATTGTCTATAATACATGCTGAATCTTGTCATGTCATGCTATATCCAGTCACTTTTACCACTGACAGTCTAAAAACATCATTGGTCTTCTGATTGTCTAGGTATCATGCCAAAGCACAAGTAAACACATTCAACAATTATGCCAGTATATACAGTACAATTATATACAGCACTAAACCTGAAGTGACATCTCACCAAAAGTCATACCACTAAGTCATTTACTGTGCATTAGATTCTCATTACTCTTATCTCCGGACAATTCTAACGATTGTCTTGATAATACTGTCTTGTGAATTAAAACCTTTTTCTCTTAATTTTCCTTTTTTTTCCTCCCCTCCCCTTCCGATGTATATTAATGCTGACCTACTTTGAAATTAAGATCAAATGGTTTACAGAATGACAAAAATCACAAGTACAGTATTTTCAGACATTTGAAAAAACCCTTCCTAGAAATGCAGACCTTTTGCAATATTTCTTGTTTTATTTGCTATATTTCCATCAAGTATTGAACCTTTACATTAACTTTGTTTTTTTAGGAATACAATTAAACCTTAAGCAGTCTTGTTTGCCATAAACCCATATTTTCTTATGTTTGTAAATAAAAAAAAAATCCTACTGTCTCTTTTCTCTCCGCTCCTGGAAGGACCATGGCTGCTGTTTGGGCAGTTTAGCTCATCTAGCCGAGCTAGAGGTTAAAGGTCATGCAGCGTGTCATACCCAGCTGCTGCAGTTCGTACATTTTCAAGTGCATGATTCTCCAGCTAGTGAGAAAGAAGTAAGAGGGTGATACTTTTTTTTTTTTTTTTTTTTTTTTTAACATTCTGGCAGCAAAGTTTGAGTTGAAAGTAGTTAACTGTCTGCCACTTGCACATATAAATGCGCAAACACTCGACCACCACGGGGAAAGCACAGGGAAGAGAAGAAAAAACACATTAATTAAGCCATTTGCATACTAAATGCAAACAAATATATGGAAATAACAGATCTCTTTCCACACCATCCCTCCCCTCTCCCCAAAACAAGGAAGAGCACCATGAAGCACATAAATATCCCTCTACAAACAAAAGGGGCTCTGCTTCTATACAGCCTTCAGAGCTACAGTCCCAACATTTCTGTTTTATTGTAACATGTACAGCATCAGAGCACCACCTGTCTCACTTTCTCAAACAAAATTAACTACTAACCAACTACAACTAAATCATGGAAATAACTATTGAACAAAATGATATATCATATAAGCGCCGGATATTTTTATAATTTTATTATTTATTTATTTATTTATTTATTTTACATTTGTTAACTGGGTTAGTCCAGTTGAGAGTTTAGCTCGATTTCAGTGGAGACACATGGAGAAAAGCTCCGCAGTCAGTATTTGCATTTTATATACAATTAATAAGACATTTTCATTTGTATTTGAAACTAGTTAAAGAGATAACATTTACAGTAACTCATACAGTAAAACAGTTGGGTACAATGTCAAAAATTGTACAGTAAAAAAACATTTACAATAAATCATACAGAAAGCAGTTGGGTACAATGACAGAGGTCATGCCGCAGAAACTTAGGTACAATGTGATGAAAGGAATACAGTATTCATAATTCCTAAGTGGTTATATACAGTATAGTTACAGGAGGAGGAGTAGAAAGGGGATGAAGTGATTAAGCATAGAGATGGAGGGGTAGATGATAATTAAGCTAGACAGTAGAGTAGAATGGAGAGAGGAGGAACAGAAGCTATGGTTGGGTAGTTTCAGGGAGGATGACTACAGTGGCAGGACTATTTGTTTGTTAGGTATCTCCAAGTGGCTAGTTTGAAATGCTTGGTTCAATCAAGTGACCTAATTTCTAGGGGTAGTTGGTTCCAAGTTGTAGCAGGGTTATAGTTATAGACTAGACACCCTGTTTTGATTTTGGGTTTATAGATCTGTAGGAAGTCCTGGTCTAAGGCCATCCAATATTTTAGCTATATATTTATTAAATTAGAGTACTAATATTTTAGCCCTTAGTGTTTTAGCAACAGTCAGCAGTAACTAATGGCATTATGTATATTGTTAGAAATATTTAGCAGAGAGAGAAGGGAAAAAAGGGGGAAGGATTGCTTAGGTTTATATATAATATCAAAAAGGATAAAAAAAAAAAATGACCTTAATGTGTTCTTTAAGGTAATTTTTTATTTTTTTTTAATGTGTTCTTTAGATCAGCCACGGTGGTGCAGCGGTAGCGTTGTCGCCTCACAGCAAGAGGTTTTCCCATTCAATTCTCGTCTGGATCGCCTTCTGTGTGGAGTCTGCATGTCCTCCCTGTGGTTGAGTGGCATTCGAAAGACATGTGAATGGGCATGCCTTTGTTGAAGAGTGGGCATCGAGCTGGCAACTCGGCATCGTAAAAATCTACTGCCAATCATTAGCGGACCGGAGTTCCACTGTGGCGACCCCTAAACGGGAAAAACCGAAAGAACAGCAACAACCTTAATGTGTTCTTTGTTGTCCAAATTTGAAGAAACTGGATAGAAATGTAATGTGATTGGAGTACACACTACTTCCTTCTGAGCTTATTGCTTATTTTATCACTGGAATTTATGGTACCTTTAGTTGCTTGTCTCTTCAGGCTAGGTAAGAAGAAATCCATGTCTTCAACTTTATCTAATGTTAGTTTTTCTGACAAACTCCATTGCCCTCTTCAAGATTATTAAACATTTGTTGTCCTTCTGGAAGAGAAATTTTTATTCTGGCAGGAAATAAAATCTGTGCTTTGATGTCAACTTTTTTTTAAATTTTGGATGAAGGGAACACAAGTTTTTCTTTTTGTTATCACAGTAGATGTGTAATCATTATCAAATCTTATGGTCTTCCATTAATTTGAACTGGATTTCTTAACCATGCAGTTTTCAGTATTAAGTCTTTGTATTGAGTTGACAAGAATTTCACTATAATTGATCTTGGAGATGCTGGGGTTTTGGATAAAGAAATGTTTGATAAGGACCTATGGGCTCTCTCAATCCCAAATAATAAAGCTTCTGGAAGATTTGGAGCTTGAGGTAACCAGTCATTTAAAAAAAGAATCATATTGTTCCCTTCCATTTTCTCTGGTATTCCATACATTCTAATGTTTCTTCGAGATCTACACTCCAAATATTCCACTTTTTCTAACAGCAGGTTATTTTGTTTCAATAAGAAATCTGTTATTTTCATTCTCTGTTTGTCTTCCATCTATTTCATTTACAGATTCTTCCATTGCAGCTATTTGATCAGAGTGCTTTGTGATGATTTATTTCAGGTCATCTATCTATTTATTGCTTTCTTTTTTCATATTCTCCATAATTTTTTCTAAATTGTCCATTTTTAATGAGAGATTTGAATGTTTGTGATAAGTGTCTGTAGTTCCTTCTTCATGAAACTGTCTTGTAGAGAAGCATTTGAATGACTCAATCTACTTTTGTTTGATCTGTATCAATCTGTGAAATTTCTGACAGAAATCATCAGATAAAAGACTTTAAAGATGAAAATTCTTCTGAATTATATATCCTCGATATTAAGGTAGTTATTAGAAATAGGATTCTAGGATTCTTCAAAGTTTTTTATATTAAGATGTTAAAATCCTGCCAGAAAAAAAATCTTTTAAGGCAGAGCAGTGATGCTGTGCTGCTATCTGATTGACATCATTGGCCACCCCCCCCATGTAAGCACTATCTGACCTGATTGTACATAAGGACTTGAACAAGTAAACAGTTCAGTCACTGACTTCAGTTTACTCTTTCATAATTATTGCTTCAAATGTTTTAGCAGGCAATGCATTATACTTTGTAGCAGTGTGCAATCTAAACTCTACAGTTCAATTATTAATTTTAACATCATCTTCCCAGATTTCCAAATGATTCTCCAGTCACATCTTTTGTGTACTATTCTCTAGCACTCCATTTACTCTGTTCACATGCTCAACACAAAGTTTGCCTACAAACAACTCATTTTCATGATCATTCTAATACATGCAGTCTTTTAAACTTAAAATGAATTTCTTTCATTTTGCATAACTTAGCAAAGGCATTTTTGACAGTTTCTGGACATTTGCTTAATTTACTTATTTATTTTCATATAGTAGCTCTGATAGTCCAACTGGGCTAGAGCCCATTTTCAGTGGATGACTGGGGAGAGAGACTCCAAGAGATACAATATTATAGGTATATATAAAGACACACAGAAGTATAGAAACAGTTGTCATAGGTCAGTGAGACAGGTGACATTTCTAAAATAAATAATGATGGACAACAGAGTCCAAACAGACTTTGCACACTGGTTAAATTGTTTATACATCTTTGCAACTTTTCTTAATAAATTAAAATCTGCATTCAGATAAGGAAGGCTGAAAGATATTAAAGACAGAAGTACAAATTGAATGTTCGAGAAACTAGGTTGCAAGAACAGAGAAGTTATTTAAGAGATTATTAAAACAAATGTAGGCAGAAAATATAGGAATAATTAAAAGGAAATTAGTGATATGAAGATAGGATTATTGAGAGTTAGTAAGGCTTTGGAAGAAAGATTATAGTTCATTTGTAATTAAAACAGTTAAACAACAGTAGGTGGTATGGATAGTTTTGAACATTTGGCACGGTTCTCAATCTGACATTGGTTCTGCGCAGGAGCAGGCTAATTTGTTCCTGCTCAAGCAGGAGTTATGACTCACTTTGCTCATCCAGCCACCCCATAGCTTCACATTTATACTCGTAACCAAACTTACACCCCTCCTACAATAGACTTCAACTTAAAGATACTTTCTATAATGTTCACATTCATCAAAAAGCATACACAATCATAAGGGTAAAAATCTTCAACTACAACAAACTCACACATTATTACAAAAACATGACTTTACACCCTAAACTTAACCACACAATTCAGTTAAATATATTATTCTCTTACTCCTGTCCATTAGCCTAACTCTTCTAACATATATTAGTGACTCAGTATTGAAAAACATCACATCCCAAGATCCAATCAACTTTGCAGCAACATGCACCTTAGTCCTATTCACGTCTTCTTTCGGCAGTTCAATGATTACTCACTTTTTCTTACTACTTTGTTAAAAATAAACAATCTAGTACTCGGTAATGTTATTTGCGTTATTTTTCAGTATAACTACATTTAGTTGTAATAATGTAAATATGGTGACTATAAGCCTGTACAATGTTACCTTTGTTTATTCTTATGTTTACTATCTCCTTCAACATAACTGTCCACTGTATTGTAACTGTGTTTGACATCTAGGGGACCAGATCACCTATCCATTCATCAAAGACAGAAAAACAAATGAACATGATTATCATAGTAATCTGCTCCTTGTCAGATCATTTATCATACCATATAATCCTCAGTCATCTCCACCTCTGACAATCTAACCCACCTACATACCCTCACACGACACACTACACTCTGCTGAAAGATAGCACACTACTAACCAACTCCTCCTTAACCCAAACAAAACTAAACTTCTTTTCCTTCACAAATCCCTCCAACACCTCAAATCTTCCTTCTCTATCTCATCCCTAAACAACACAACTATTCTGGCAGAGTCCCACACTAAACTTCTCGGCAGACTCATAGACCACGACTTAAAATTTGACACATATATCAATAACTGCATCAAAAACGCCCACCAGAAACTTTGACTGCTAAACAGAAATAAAAAATTCCTTACACAAGAATCCAAAGCATCCCTTGCCCAAGCCTACCTCCTTCCTACTCTACTATATACTGTCCCTATTTTCACCAATCTACAAAAAAAACCTCTTTAACAAACTTGAACTTACTTATCTTAAATTGCCAAGTTTCCCCCAAATCTCCCCTATCACACACACCACTGCCTGGCACTAAAAAAACTAAACTGGCTAGAGCTCCATAACAAACTCCTTTTGCATCAACTTCACATGACACACTCCATCTTGCTTCAACCCTTAGCTTGTCCCTCATTAACAACTTTTGTCTATCCCTTTGTCCCTAACCATGAACTACACAGCTCTGACCAACATCTACTCCAATTTTCCAAACCTAATAAAACCATAGGTAAAAGTCTTTATAGTCATGTAGTCTCTAAATCTTGGAACAAGCTTCCTCTCCCAATCAAATCTTTCCAAAATACAAACAACTTCAAACTTACCCTAAAGGACTACCTACACAACTCTTGGTACTGCCCCTGTAAAGACCCTACTTGACATTCTTTTTTTCCTATCCAGACCTCTTCTCCCAACTAACCACTACCTCTATTTTCCCTCTATCTTAGAGTCCCTTGCTAGTTAGCTTTCTACCTCCTTTCTCAGTAACCTATGTTATGAGTTTCGTAAGACTTTTTAGAGCATCCTACAACTGTCACCTATGTCTCTCCTGCTCTTAACCTGCCACCCCACTATTTTCCAGGACGTGACTGTGCTAAAAGTAGGTCCTGCCTATCTTCTAGTCCTCCTTTCCCCTTTCCCTCTTTCTCTTGCCGTATAACTAGATTTGCTCAGTGTTATTTTAAGGTTACTAAGGGCAGCTTGTACAAATGTTTTAGCACAATGTATATTATTTGTTGATTTTTGTATCATGGTTTTTGTTAATGCCTGTTTGTACCTGTATTCTCTGTCTTGTATACACCTGTTAATCAGTTTTATAACTTGTAAACATTGTTTTCTGGAGATTTTCTCTTTGGGTCTTTGCTAAAAAGGGCACCTGCCCAGCCAGACTAATCCGGTTAACAAATGGCAAATAAATAAAATAAATAAATAAATATATAATTAATTAATCCTGTAACTCCAAATTCACAGATGTTGGCTTCACTCTTTAACACAGTAACATGTGAATCAAATGACACAGTAACATGTGAATCAAATGACGCAGTGGGATCTTGTACCCTCGTGAAGAAGCAGAAATGCAGTTTATTGCCGATTGTGGATAATAATACCCACAATTAGGAATAAACCGAACTTCTTGATCAACAGTTTCCAGTTTTCAGACAAAATACACTGAATACCCTTGGAGAGAAGTTTTCTTGTGGCTGCAATAGCACTTTTTCTTAAATGAAAGGCAAAATAACTAATTCATTATTACTTCTGACATCATCTAATACTGGTATTTTTTAAATTCTGAAAATATGAGACAGAAACAAACTGCACATTGCCATATTTATCATATTTACTTTCAGAATACACAATGCATAACTGGTAAATTTTAATCTTATTGGGGGACACCATTAGTCTCACATCAGTATTGGGTGATGTGGCCATCCAAGCTTCTTGATGGTTTTCTTTGGCTGTAAACTTGGTAAGAACCTATGATATCATGATTTACAATGAATATTCATTGTATATGTGGTACACAGAATTTTCAATGAATATTCATTGGACTATCATATTGTAAGCGTTTTTTCCTGTTACTATTATTAAATCACAGAACATTGAGACAAACGGCAGCTACATATAAGTAAAATATATTATACAGGTATTTCTTTAGAGGTTGAGAGATGTGTGGGTACATTTTATTTTTTTATGTGAGTTACAATTTTTATTTCATTAACATTTTAAGCCGTTTAGTATGTATGTATGTATGTTGTATAATCTCGAGGAGAATAATTCCACGTTAATGCATATACTGCAGAGCATCAGCAAGCTAAAGATGAAAACATAAAGTTTAAAACTAGTTTGCAGTAATCCAAACATGAAAACACAGAGTTTAAAACTAGTTTTCAGTCGGGCAGAGCACTGTCAGTGCTTCAGTCAGAATGTTAACTTCATATGTCCAGGAATGCAATAGGTAGACATTTTTTATACACACTTCTCCACTTCTTTCCTCAAGAATTCTGGGCAAGTTAAAAAAAAAAAAGAATTCTTACAACCAGAATAAATCATGGATTGGGAATAGGAAGGATTGAAATATTACTCTAAATCACATCACTTAGAACGTTACTGGGTTAAGGACACTTTTGAAATAATTGAACTCATCTTATTTGCTTAAGAATTTAAGGCCATTGATAGTTTTGACAGCATACTACAATTAACTTTGAAGGTTACTAGTCGAAATGTTTTTGCATCAACATGCACTTTTCTTAATGATAGGGTTTATGGGTACATGAAGCTGCAACATGGGCACTTAATGTAAAAAAAGGACAAATATTTATTTATTTATCATAACAAATGACAGAGTTACATTCAGTAATCACAGCTGCTCATCTACATTCATTGTATGCATGATGTCAGTGGGTAGTATGCATGGCATGCCAATCATGCCTCATTTCATATTCCAGTTCGCTTGTCAATCATCATGGCCATGCCCACTACTGCTCGGAACTGAATATGAACCAGTACTCTACCACATCACTGTAGTGGGGTAGTGCAACAAAATTAACCAAAACCTGAAAACTCCTGAAGCAATAAGATGAAGGAAAACGGGGAGCTGCAAAATATTAGCATACTACAAACACATTCTTCAACTAATGCCTTATTTACGTAATGCAATGAATGGGAAATTCGAAAAAGAAAGGGGCACTCACTTTTGTTTTATAACATGCACAGATTTAGTCCTTGATGTCTTTCTACATTGTTTTTGTCTTTTGGTCTTCACAGCATTTGCCACAACTCAAAAAGAGTTTTTGTATCACTGTACCAAGCTGGTTAAACAGTAAATAAACAAACACTACATTATACATAAACACTAGGGCGATGTTGCAGTGTACTGGCTCACCTTCATTTCCGCTCATTTTTTTAATGGATCAGCTGTTTGTAACCTAGTGTTGGCAATATTGTACTGTACTGGCTCACCAGATGCGCAGTAGCAAGCACCGCCCAAACCCGTCCGACACTGTTTACGTCAGTCGGTAGTAATGAATAATCATCCGGATGTGCCTCCAACCCGAATGAATATTCATTGTGTATGTGGTATGCAGCATTTTTAATGAATATTCGTTAGGGTATCATATTGTAAGTGTTTTTTTTTCCTGTTACTATTATTAAATCACAGAACACTGAGACAAACATGAGCTACATATAAGTAAAATGTATTATACAGGTATTTCTTTAGAGGCTGAGAGATGTGGAATTAAGAATGCAGAAGCACATAAGGGGAAATGCTAAGGAATGAACAGAATAGTGGTGGTAAAGGAAGGACATATTTTTTTTTTCAGAACAAATATTCATTTGGTATATATTAAGAAGATAAAGTGGGTAAGGAAGTAAGGAAAGATGAACAAAGGTAAGTGGGCTAGGATCAGTAGCAGGCACACTCGAACAAATATAGATGATAGAAAAGATTGACAGAGGAAGTCCAGTTACACTGAGAGAGGGGGAGCATAGTAGAGTAGGTGATTATCAGACAAACAGAGGGAAGACAATGGTAATTTGGAGGAATGGAAAACGAACAAGGATGGGAATAGACACAAAAGAAAAGGAGAACCCTGGGATGGAAGAAAGGATGAGTAAACCAGCAGTATCACCCTGCCCTTGTCAGGCGCAGTGGGAGATCAAACACCACCTTGGACACTCTCATCACTGAGAGCTAGCTCTCATGGTGGTGCTAGTGCCATGCAGGGCAATGACTCTGCAAGCTGTAAAATAAGTCTTTCCAAGTAGCCCATGTGGCATTGAGGCACCAGTTCCCCAGCTCTTATGATTACTTCAGCTAGGTAGCTTCCTCCTTCCCATGTATGGGTCCCCACCCCTGGCAGAGCCACCACCAGGGACCACAGTAACCTTGACCAGTAAAGCCCCACCAAGGGCAGAGTTTGAGGGCCTATCAGCCTCCTATGCCACAGCCATATATTTTCAGGTTACCATAGCAGCCTAGTCTGGTGATGGGGGGGGGGGTGGTGCTGGTTGCTGGAGCTGCTAGAATATGCTGGGGCCACAGGTGGTGCTGTGAACATTGGTATATAAAAGGAAAAATACATCAAGAGAAACAAAGTAAACAGAAAGGACAGTTAGAAAGAGGATGGGGGGAGAGAAATACAAGCATACAATTAAGTACATTCATAAATAATAAAAATGTAATATCTCAGCTACATCTACATTAGTATCAAGAAAAAAAAATCAGTGACAATAATAGGTAAGTACTACTAATGAAAACACAGTTGTGTACTCTCTGAACCCCTCTATTGTAATGTATGTGTTGTATATAAAGATTCTAATGTAGGAACAGTATCCAGATGCTACCTGTAGTGAGCCATGAAAGGCAAGACAGCTACCTGTTAAGCCACTGTGACAGCAGTACTGCTTCTACATGTATGCACAGCCTATTACTGCACAGTGAATATGTATGTGTTGTAAGTTTTCATATAGTCATGTATCACATATGTGTTTTCGTAAACACTATAAAACTTATCCTGTCTGTCATATGCATATGCAGCTACCATAATGTCACTCAGACTCAGATCCACAGAGGTATCAGTCACAGGGCAGCAGTTCATGTCCCCCATCCAGTGGTGTAATGTACTCTGGTTCATGCAAATGGAACGAGAGCACCTTGTGGGAACCAACCACAGAACTTTCCATATGTGACAGATGAAAGGCAACTGCTTTTCCTATTGAGCCACCATGGCTGTACTCTTAATCCAAACCATCTAGCAACTAACAAGCACATATACTAAAAACACACTACTTGTGTGATTTGACAAAGGTAACAGGTAGGTAGTATGTAATAAGCAACAGGTGTTAGCATATTCCCTACAATGAAGCAGCCTAGAAACTTATAGCATATGGCTGTTCATCCACCATTTATGCCATGACTCAGAAATAAAATAGCTTCATAAGATAGAAAATAAAACAGGTGTATTCACCCCTGCACCTGCAGCAGAGGGCTAGACTCCCTAATACTGACAGTTCTTCACAAAGGTCTCCAGAGCTATAAGGAAAAAAAGACAGATAGTAGTGCACTACATTCCATATTGGCACGGTTATGATTTTAAAAAAAAAGTTTAAAATATACTTAAAGTACATCTCAGGAGCTCTCGGTCTGACCTCTTCTCATCGGGAGAGGAGGTTTGGATGGTGCTTCTTCAGGTCACTGTAGTGGTGCCAGTACTGCTAGCCATTTCAGGGGGTATCAGCGGACTCAGTAACTGCCCTGATGAGGCAGTGCTAGGCATCCACTTTATATTGGGGACCCTCATATGGATTATAGGAGGTTACTCGGCTATTGGCCCTAAGGCCTCTACAAGCCTAGCCATGTTATACCCTTAATGGACGAAGATATATAGTCTATGTCTGAGCATGAATCTAAGATCAGCACTGGCTGCCTCTGTTTAAGAGGGGCACAGGTGAAAACGCTGGTGTAAATTTACGGTTTCAATCCAAATGCCCAGCTTACACTTAAATAGGGTCATTGAGGAGCTCTGTTTTACATGAATTGAGAGCTTGTTCCAGAGGAGTGGCAACCTCTGGGAGACATATCTGTCTCTCAAGCACATCCTGTTAGTATTGCAGGCTAGGTTAAGATCCATAGAGTGAGTGAATCTTGTAACATTGGATTTGTGGATGTGCAGCAGCTTCATCAAGGCAGGGTCAGTCTGAGACTGCTCTGTAGGCCAGACATAAGTCTCCTCTAAGCAGTCTATATGATACTGAGTAAAGTGATAGGACCTTCAGTCTGTCTGTGTAGGTCATGTGTTGTAGGCCCTGACTTTTCTTGGTGTGAAACCTCTGAGGTCTCTCCAGGTGCTGCAGAACATATGCCTGGTGAGGTACATACAGAAGGGAGCATTGTACTCTATTATTGGTCTGATGAGAGCCGAGTACAGGAGAGTTATAACCTCCTTAGCTTTGGATGCTATACCCTTGCTTATGAGGTGTTCAATGTAGGAGGCCTTCCTTACTACTGTGCATACCTGATGATCAATTTTAAGGCTACTATCAACTTGTGTTCCTTAATCTCTCACCACTGAGTCTGAACTTGGGGGTATTATTATTATTATGGGCAACACAGGAACTATTCAAAAGTCCAGAATACAGCAATGCCTGTATAAGGGACTATTCTAGGTCAGGAAAGAAGGGAAACAAGGATTTTTTTGTTTTTTTCAGAAAAACAGCAGGAAAAGTACAGTAAATTCTGAACACAGGCTAGTGCACTTGAGTGGGCAGCCTCAACAGTTAAATTCAAACAAACAAACTTTTACAAGTGCAGGTATGAGAAAACACAAAAAACAGGCTTAAAACAGGTAAATCTGCAGTTTAAACTCGCTTTTCGGCGGGGAAAGAAGTTCGCACAGGTAATAACAGTAAATTATACTTAAATCTTAAGGCATAAACTCTTTTCATTTCTCTGCTGGTAGCACCACTCTGCAGGACCACGAGGAGCTGTTGCTGTGTAGGAACAAGCGAAAAACCCCGCCAAAGTGGGTTTTTATACAGGGAACTTTAAAGAGCTAGAAATTGGCCCAAAACGGCCAATAAACTACAAGATTCTTGTGCTGAGGTCACTCCTCCAGGGACAGATAGGCTGCTCAAAGCTCCCCACTCCCACTGGTGAACAAAGAAGCTTCCTTCTATCCAAGTAAGGAAATGGGCAAGACAGGAACTATTCAAAACTCCAGAATACAGCAATGCATGTATAAGGGACTATTCTAGGTCAGGAAAGGCGGGAAACAAGGATATTTATTTGTTTTTTTTTCTTTTTTTTCAGAAAAACAGCAGGAAAAGTACAGTAAATTCTAAACACAGGCTAGCGCACTTGAGTGGGCAGCCAAAACACAAAAACAGGCTTAAAGCAGGTAAATCAGCAGTTTAAACTCGCTTTTCGGTGAGGAAAGATGGTCGCACAGGTAATAACAGTAAATTATACTTAAATCTTGAAAGCAGTCACTCTTTTCGTTTCTCTGCTGCTAGCACCACTCTGCAGGACCATGAGGAGCTGTTGCTGAGTAGGAACAAGCGAAAAACCGCGCCAAAGTGGGTTTTTATACAGGGAACTTTAAAGAGCTAGAAATTGGCCCAAAACTCATAAACTACAAGATTCTTCTGCTGAGGTCACTCCTCCAGGAACAGATAGGCTCCCAAGGTCCGTTGAGGCTCCACCTTTGTGGAGTGGGACCACTGTTGCTGTACGCCATTCCTTGGGTACATAACCTGTAGAAAGGCTGAGATTGAACAGTAGCCTAATATGAGGTTTTAGCTCCTCTTGGAGCTCCTGTAGGATGCAGCCCAGGACACCGTCCAGTCCCATTGATGCTGTGTTTTTTGCTTTGGAGAGGGCAGCTTTTACCTGAGCATCTGTGATGACAGGGAGATGAGACTCTGCTGGGATAGATTATTGCTCCTTTGGGGGGGAAGGGGGGGAGTTTGCACTCAACCTGTCCACCAGGATGTTGGCAATGTCTGTGGGTTCAGTGTATTTTTTGTCATTTTGGACTAACTCCGAGCATATCTGGGAGTTGCCACCCAGGTTTCTAACATAACTAAAGAAATCCTTGTGGTTATCTTTAGTGTCTTGTGCAATTTTTCTCTCGAAGCTGGCCTTGGAAGATTTTATGAGGGACTGTAGGTTTTTGCTGGTACTGATCAGTGATGCTTTCTTATTGAGGGATTTTGCTCTATCCTGCAGTAACTTTCTCCTTTTGTTGTATAGTTTATTTATGGCCGTGGACCACCAGGCAGGATGTCTGCCTTTGGAGGACTGGGTCTTGGTTTTGTTTGGGATTGCATAATCCATGCATTCCTGAAGATATCCATAGAATGCATTTATATAGGACTCTGCTGTTTGGGCCATAGTTTCTACTGGCCCGGGGGCTTTGAGTGATTTCACCTCGGTTTTGAGGAGTGTGAAATTAGCCTTGGAGAAGTTTTTTACTGTGGTTTTTTGGGGTGGTGGTGGGGTCGTGATGTGGATGTCCAGCGAGACTAATTTGTGGTCTGTTCTTACCAATGAGGGGTGTACCTCTGGTGTAGAGCACAGCACCCCCATGTTTGTGATAACCAGGTCAAGTATGTTTACACCTCTTGTAGGCATGGTGACCAGTTGTTCCATAGCATTTGAGTTTATAAATTCCAGGAACCTCTGGGCTAGGCTGTTAGGGCTTGAGTAGTGTTCCCAGTCTATGCTTGGGTAGTTGAAGTCACCCAATATAAAGGTATTTGGAGAGACATTCATATTCTCCAATGTTCTCAGGAAAGCTACGTGAGGTTCCAGAGTCTGGGATGGTGGTCTGTAGCAGGCTATAAACTGAAATGCAGTTTTGCCTACTGTTAGTTGCACATGGATGGTTTCTGATGCTTCATGCAGTGCCACTAACCTGGATGTGTGGGTATCCTTGATGAATATGGATACTCCCCCTCCTTTTGTGGTTCAGTCCGAGTTTTGGGGCCAAAAAGCATGGTATGAGGTATAATCTGGTAGTGCTGGGGTGCTCTTGGAAGCCTTGAACCAGGTCTTTGTTACTGCACAGACGTCAATTTTCTCCATGCTGAGGAGAGCCTTGAGTGCTTGCATTTTGAGGTTTAGACTTCTGGCATTGAGTAGCATTACCCTTAAGTTTGTTTTTCCTTGTGTTGTGTATGGAGGTGGGTTAGTCTTTTGAGCCTTGCCTAAAAAAGGCACTATGGGGGTGGCAAGAGCCTTTGCCAGTATCCGAAATCCCAGAGGTGACAGGTGCAAAGCGTCCCTAGCGAAGCAGCGTGGCTTGTCGAGCATGTCATCCCAGGCTGACAGACACTGGATCCCCTTTGAATGACACCAGAACTTTAGCCAATTGTTTTGTCTTTATACTGTGGCATCATTTTCGGTGTGGGTAAGATGCTACTCAAGGTCAGAGTCATACCTGACTGGGCTACATGATCTGAGAGCTTCTCTATGTCTCTTTTCATGTAGTCCAGGGAGGTACGGCTCAGGTCATTCACACCAGCATGGACGATGACAGAGTCATATTTGTACTTGCTTTGGAGTGACCTGAATGCTTGTGTTATGTGGCGGATCCTGGCGCCCGACAGGCAGCTCACCATGACCTTCTCCTTGTTCAGCCTAATGAGTGGGACGTCAGTGTGCCTGACGATAGAGTCACCTATTACAAGTGTATCAGGTGTGTTGTTTGTCCTTAAGGGCTGTGACTGTTTGGCACACTGATTTTGTGAATTATGTGTTTCATTTTTTTTGTTGTGTGGTAGAGGTTGCTTGGATGTCTGCTTTGGAGGTCTCTGCTGTTTAGGCAGATTTGTATTTAGAGCCTCTGAGTATGTTTTAGTGTGTTTGTGTTTGATTTGATGATGTGGTAGGTCTATGTGCGACTGGATTTGTGGTGTGTATGGTTACCTTCTCCCCCTGACTGGCTGTGCCAGTATCGCGTTGAGAGAGCTTAGCCTCCAGTTTGGCTATATGGTTGCATCTCTCACATATATTAGTATTTGTTGGGAGGAGGAGAGGGTTGTTTGTGTACATGAGGCATTTGTAACACTGCCTCAGGATTCCCAGATTCACCAGCTGGACTGGAGAGGAAACTGGCAACTGACCTTTGGACATGCCGGTATAGTATAAGTAACTCCTTTAAGGCTGACAAAAAGGACCAATAGGGGAACGAGTATTCCTAGGGAGTATATGAGGATGTAGTACTATTAGTTTATTAGTGCTAACTTATATAATTGCTTGTAAGAGCAGTGCTAGGTTATAGGTTTAGAATAATGTCTTTACTTGAAAGACTAGATCAGATCTAAGGGAAAAAGTGAAGAGCAGACTTTGTGGAGCCGAGAATGGTATAAGCCTGGCTAAGCGGCGCTGCCCGATGCTGCGCTATGCGCAAAATCGCGCAACGCCACGCCAAAGTGGGATTTTATACAGGGAACGTTAAAGAGCTAGAAATTGGCCCAAAACGGCCAATAAACTACAAGATTCTTGTGCTGAGGTCACTCCTCCAGGGACAGATAGGCTGCTCAAAGCTTCCCACTCCCACTGGTGAACAAAGAAGCTTCCTTCTATCCAAGTATGGAAATAGGCAACACAGAAACTATTCAAAAGTCCAGAATACAGCAATGCCTGTATAAGGGACTATTCTAGGTCAGGAAAGGTGGGAAACAAGGATATTTTTTTTCTTTTTTTCAGAAAAACAGCAGGAAAAGTACAGTAAATTCTGAACACAGGCTAGCGCACTTGAGTGGGCAGCCTCAACAGTTAAAGTCAAACAAACGTTTACAAGTGCAGGTATAAGAAAACACAAAAAACAGGCTTAAAACAGGTAAATCAGCAGTTTAAACTCGCTTTTCAGCGAGGAAAGATGGTCACACAGTTAATAACAGTAAATTATACTTAAATCTTGAAAGCAGTCACTCTTTTCGTTTCTCTGCTGCTAGCACCACTCTGCAGGACCACGAGGAGCTGTTGCTGAGTAGGAACAAGTGAAAAACCGCGCCAAAGTGGGTTTTTATACAGGGAACTTTAAAGAGCTAGAAATTGGCCCAAAACAGCCAATAAACGACAAGATTCTTGTGCTGAGGTCACTCCTCCAGGGACAGATAGGCTGCTCAAAGCTCCTCACTCCCACTGGTGAACAAAGAAGCTTCCTTCTATCCAAGTAAGGAAATGGGCAACACAGGAACTATTCAAAAGTCCAGAATACAGCAATGCCTGTATAAGGGACTATTCTAGGTCGGGAAACAAGGATTTTTTTGTTTTTTTCAGAAAAACAGCAGGAAAAGTACAGTAAATTCTGAACACAGGCTAGTGCACTTGAGTGGGCAGCCTCAACAGTTAAATTCAAACAAACAAACTTTTACAAGTGCAGGTATGAGAAAACACAAAAAACAGGCTTAAAACAGGTAAATCTGCAGTTTAAACTCGCTTTTCGGCGAGGAAAGAAGTTCGCACAGGTAATAACAGTAAATTATACTTAAATCTTAAGGCATAAACTCTTTTCATTTCTCTGCTGGTAGCACCACTCTGCAGGACCACGAGGAGCTGTTGCTGTGTAGGAACAAGCGAAAAACCCCGCCAAAGTGGGTTTTTATACAGGGAACTTTAAAGAGCTAGAAATTGGCCCAAAACGGCCAATAAACTACAAGATTCTTGTGCTGAGGTCACTCCTCCAGGGACAGATAGGCTGCTCAAAGCTCCCCACTCCCACTGGTGAACAAAGAAGCTTCCTTCTATCCAAGTAAGGAAATGGGCAAGACAGGAACTATTCAAAACTCCAGAATACAGCAATGCATGTATAAGGGACTATTCTAGGTCAGGAAAGGCGGGAAACAAGGATATTTATTTGTTTTTTTTTCTTTTTTTTCAGAAAAACAGCAGGAAAAGTACAGTAAATTCTAAACACAGGCTAGCGCACTTGAGTGGGCAGCCAAAACACAAAAACAGGCTTAAAGCAGGTAAATCAGCAGTTTAAACTCGCTTTTCGGTGAGGAAAGATGGTCGCACAGGTAATAACAGTAAATTATACTTAAATCTTGAAAGCAGTCACTCTTTTCGTTTCTCTGCTGCTAGCACCACTCTGCAGGACCATGAGGAGCTGTTGCTGAGTAGGAACAAGCGAAAAACCGCGCCAAAGTGGGTTTTTATACAGGGAACTTTAAAGAGCTAGAAATTGGCCCAAAACTCATAAACTACAAGATTCTTCTGCTGAGGTCACTCCTCCAGGAACAGATAGGCTGCTCAAAGCTCCCCACTCCCACTGGTGAACAAAGAAGCTTCCTTCTCTCCAAGTAAGGAAATGGGCAACACAGGAACTATTCAAAAGTCCAGAATACAGCAATGCCTGTATAAGGGACTATTCTAGGTCAGGAAAGGCGGGAAACAAGGATTTTTTTTTGTTTTGTTTCTTTTTTTCAGAAAAACAGCAGGAAAAGTACAGTAAATTCTAAACACAGGCTAGCGCACTTGAGTGGGCAGCCTCAACAGTTAAATTCAAACAAACAAACTTTTACAAGTGCAGGTATGAGAAAACACAAAAACAGGCTTAAAGCAGGTAAATCAGCAGTTTAAACTCACTTTTTGGCGAGGAAAGACATTCGCACAGGTAATAACAGTAAATTATACTTCAATCTTGAAAGAAGTCACTCTTTTCATTTCTCTGCTGCTAGCACCGCTCTGCAGGACCACGAGGAGCTGCTGCTGAGTAGGAACTGGGGTTTTAGTTATTCATTTCTCGCGGGTTGGAACATTAACTGTCTATATTTTTTTTTATGTGAGATGTGTGAGGATAGGTAGTGAAGACATGGTCCTTAAAGCAGCTGCGCTGCTTAATAAATAATTAAAATGTTAAGCTTTGTTTGGTTCTTTTATAAGTGAATTAGAAACAAATCAGCATTGTGATACTTTTATTAACGGATCAGCTGTTTGTAACCTAGTGTTGGCGATATTGTACTGTACTGGCTGACCAGATGTGCAGTAACAAGCACCGCCCAAACCCCACCCCACATGGTTTACGTCACTCGGTAGTAATGAATAATCATCAGTATGTGCCTCCAACCCGTATGAATATTCACTGTATATGTGGTACGCAGCATTTTCAATGAATATTCATTAGGGTATCATACTGTAAGTGTTTTTTCTCGTTCTCATTCTTCTTCTTTCGGCTTTTCCCGGTTAGGGGTTGCCACAGCGGATCACCTGTTTACTCATGATTGGCAGTAGAGTTTTAGGGTGCCAAGTTACCAGCCCGGCACTCAACCTTCCACAGAAGGCACACACACGCACTCATGCCTAGGACCAATTTAGAGTCTCCAATCCACTTACAGCATGTCTTTGGGATGTGGGAGGAAACCGGAGCACCTGGAGGAAACCCATGCGACCACAGGGATGAAATGCAGACTCCGCACAGAAGGCACCCCAGCCGAAGATCGTACCAGAGAACCTCTTGCTGTGAGGTGACCACTCTATCAGCTGTACCACCGTGGCTGCCCAAGCGTTTTTTCTCGTTACTGTTATTAAATCACAGAAAATTGAGACAAACACCAGCTATATATAAGTAAAATATATTATACAGGTATTTCTTCAGCGGTCGAGAGATGTGTGGATACGTTTTATTTATTTATTTATTTTTTTATGTGAGTTGCAATTTTTATTTCATTAAGGTTTTAAGCAATTTAGTATGTATGTATGTTGTATAATCCCGAGGAGAATAATTCCAGGTTAATGGAGATGCTGCAGAGCATCAGCAAGCTGAATATGAAAACATGAAGTTTAAAACTAGTTTGCAGTAACCTAAAGATGAAAACACAGAGTTTAAAATTAGTTTTCAGTCGGACAGAGCACTGTCAGTGCTTCAGTCAGAGAGTTAACTTTATATGTCCAGGAATGCAATAGGTAGACAGTTTCTATACACACTTCTCCACTTCTTTGCTCAAGAATTCTGGGCAAGTTAAAAAAAAAATGAATTCGTAACTAGCCAGAATAAGTCATGGATTGGGAATAAGATGGATTGAAATATTACTCTAAATCACATCACTTAGTACTTTACTGGGTTAGGGACACTTTTGAAATAATTGAACTCAACTTATTTGCTTAAGAATTTAAGGCCATTGATAGTTTTGACAGCATATTACAATTAACTTTGAAGGTTACTAGCCAAACTGTTTTTGCATCAACATGCACTTTTCTTAATGATACGGATTATGGGTGCATGAAGCTGCAATATGGGCACTTAATGTAAAAAAAGACAAACATTTATTTATTTATCATAACAAATGACAGAGCTACATTCAGAAATCACAGCTGCTCATCTACATTAATTGTATGCATGATGTCAGTGGCTAACATGCATGGCATGCCAGTCATGCCTCATTTTATATTCCGGTTCGCTCGTCAATCATCATGGCTACTCCCACTAATGCCCGAAACTGAAGGTGAGCCAGTACACTACAACATCACTGTAGTGGGGTAGTACAACAAAAGTAACCAAAACCTGAAAACACCTGAAGCAATAAGATGAAGGAAAGTGGGGCAGCTGCAAAATATTGGCATGCTACAAACTCACATTCTTCAACTAAAGCCTTATTTATGTAATGCAATGAATGGGAAAGTCGAAAAAGAAAGGGGCACTCAGTTTTGTTTTATAACATGCACAGATTTAGTCCTTGATGTCTTTCTACATTGTTTTTGTCTTTTGGTCTTCACAGCATTTGCCACAACTCAAAAAAAGTTTTTGTACCACTGTACCAAGCTGGTTAAACAGTAAATAAATAAACATTACGTTATACATAAACACTAGGGCGATGTTGTAGTGTACTGGTTCACCTTCAGTTCCGCGCATAGTAGCCACTGACATCATGCCCATGTTGCAGCTTCGGCACTCATAATCCTTATCATTAAGAAAAGTGCATATTGATGCAAAAACATTTTGGCTAAGAACCTTCAGAGTTAATTGTAGTATGCTGTCAAAACTATCAATGTTCTTAAATTCTTAAGCAAATAAGATGAGTTCAGTTATTTCAAAAGTGTCCCTAACCCAGTAATGTTCTAAGTGATGTGATGTGATTTCGAGTAATATTTCAATGCTTCCTATTCCCAATCCATGACTTATTCTGGCTAGTTAAGAATTCTTTTTTTTTTTTTTTAACTTGCCCAGAATTCTTGAGGAAAGAAGTGGAGAAGTGTGTATAGAAACAGTCTACCTATTGCATTCCTGGACATATGAAGTTAACTCTCTGAGTGAAGCACTAAGAGTGCTCTGCCTGACTGAAAACTAGTTGTAAACTCTGTGTTTTCATGTTTAGGTTACTGCAAACTAGTTTTAAACTTCATGTTTTCATATTCAGCTTGCTGATGCTCTGCAGTATCTGCATTAACATGGAATCATTCTCTTTGGGATTATGCAACATACATACATACTAAACTGCTTAAAACGTTAATGAAATAAAAATTGTAACTCACATAAAAAATAAAATGTACCCACACATCTCTCAACCTATAAAGAAATACCTGTATAATACATTTTACTTATATGTAGCTCGTGTTTATCTCAATGTTCTGTAATTTAATAATAGTAATGGGAAAAAACGCTTACAATATGATACCCCAATGAATATTCATTGAAATGCTGCTTGCCACATATACAATGAATATTCATTCAGGTTGGAGGCACATCCTGATGATTATTCATTACTACTGACTGACATAAACTGTCTCGGGCGGGGTTTGGGCGGTGCTTGCTACTGTGCATCTGGTGCTGTTGGCTTCACTTTTTAACACAGTAACATGTGCATCAAATGATGCAGTGGGATCTTGTACCCTCATGAAGAAGCAGAAATGTAGTTTATTGCTGATTGTGGATAATAAACAACACAATCAGGAATAAACCGAACTTCTGGATCAACAGTTTCCAGTTTTCAGACAAACTATACTGATTACCCTTGGAGAGAAGTTTCCTTGTGGCTGCAATAGCACCTTTTCTTAAATGAAAGACAAAATAACTAATTCATTATTACTTCTGACATCATCTAATACTGGTATTTTAAAACTCTGAAAATATTAGACAGAAAACTGTACATTGCCGTATTTATCACATTTACTTTCAGAATACACAATGCATAATTGGTAAATTTTAATCTTATTAGGGGACACCGTTAGTCTCACATCAGTATTGGGTGATGTGGCCGTCCAAGCTTCTTGATGGTTTTCTTTGGCTGTAAACTTGGTAAGAGCCTATGATATCATGATTTACATCTGGGAACTAATTTGACACAAGCTATAGGCCCCATTTGGCTTAAAGTCACATGCATAAAGTATGGAGAACTGAGTCACCATACCTTGGAAATTTCTGAATTAGTTGACCTGATATGATCTGTTAGACATGGGATTTACTTTGGTAGAGTTATAAAGGATAAGACTTTGGAGGGCAAAGCAAGGTGAAGGACATACACACACGCACACTAAACAGGTATCCTTGTGGGCTTATGAACTTAAAAGCCACCAACAACGGCACTGTAAAATTGCCAATGTGAACCAAACAGAAAAGAAAATGTTTCTAACAGCAGTAGGTTAATGAAAATGTGCGCTTCAGGTCGAGTGAACCAGATATTTGGACTAAAACTTAAGTATAAGGCTCAAACCTTGAATGTTGTCGATTCTCTTACATATTTTCCAACTCCAGTCCCCATTCCTGTCAGTGGCCATAATTATTTTAAATCGTGCAATATTTCCACCAATAATGTAATGACAAAAGGCTGCATTAAGAGCCACTGCCCACTCCTTTTTATGCAGTACAGTTCCTATTTGGGCAGCTGTGTCCTGCAAAAAAAGCATGTAAAATGGCAAATATCCTCAGATGTTAAAACAAAAAAAAATATTTAGTAGTTTTTTTAAAATAGTTGCATGAAACAATTATATTGTATAAGAAACGCTTTAATTTAGCTCGAAAGAAGATAAATTACTCAAAATCTACGTCAGCTTTTATTTTGATAAAATATGAAATCATATTCACACCTCTCAACTGTCTAAATGTTTGCCTCACATTCTGGTATGTTCGTTGCAAAATTTTTGGTGTCCTGGAAAATCACTGAGGATTTAACTCTCCAAATAGTGGCCTGTTTGACTTTTGGATTTCATTTTCTTCAAAAAATGCATGCTAACACAAATCCTGTCGATCTAGCATGTTTCTAGGTTTATAATAGCAATATATAAAATCTGTATTTATTTTTGGACCCGCCCCCCCCCCCCAAATTATTTTAGGCTTTGTCAAATTTCTGGCATTAAGAAGTTGAGAGGTGTGGTCCTATATTGTGAATTCGTAGCACATCTGATGGTTTGTCCTGCAAAATGTCATGCATTAGGTACTATTATAGCATTAAATGCTTATCTAAACAAATGAATGGGTTGAAAATAGGAAAAAGTAAAAAAAAACAGTCTGAACTGAAAGGTGTGCCTGTGTCCAAAATATTTAGGTAGCTGTATAGGAATATGGTTGCACTTAAATTTATGTAGATTGTAAAAACAAATGTAAAAAAAAAAATATCAGTGACAAAGTCTCTGAAATTGTTTGGACCACCACCCCCCATCCCCCCTCACAATCCCGGAAAAGGAGGGGCAAAATACGGGATGTTGAAAGGACGTATTTTCTCACCCAAGTGTTTGCTTTATATACTGCTACAGCGACATCTTTGGTTATACAGCAAGATTATAAGGTACATGGATAAAGGGGTAAGTAGTAGTATTGTTAAATTTTTCCAGCATTATTTTTCTGTATTCCAAAGAGGTGGGAGATTATCAATGCCAGGGGAGTCATTAGTTACTTAGAATATTAGTAGGGTGGTCTTAATTTCTGGATGAGAATAAGCAGGGCCCTTGTCACTTAAAATATATAGCTTTACTTTTGGTGCCAGAAAAGTATTACAGAAATAAGTTTGATGACCTTGATTTACGAAGACCTTACTGCCTTGTGTCAGCGACGTAGGAAGAAATACCTGAGGTGGTCCATACAACGTTTGTGCGTCTGGAGGTGTGTCAGGATGGCGAGGGAGGGTCTTTTAGAATGTAGAAACTTTAACTTGGGTGTGATGTTTTGGATAGGTACATAACCTTGTGGGTGTGACATGGATCTATTACTGTTGTGGATGTATCTTGTGCTTTCATTTCATATGGGGTTTTAGTTATTCATTCCTCGGGGGTTGGAATATTAACTGTCTATATATTTTTTTTTACGTGATATGTGTGAGGATAGGTAGTGAAGACATGGTCCTTAAAGCGGCTGCGCTGCTTAATTAATAATTAAAATGTTAAGCTTTGTTTGGTTGTTTTGTAAATGAATTAGAAACAAATCAACATTGTGATACTTTTTTTAACGGATCAGCTGTTTGTAACCTAGTGTTGGCAATATTGTACTGTTCTGGCTCACCAGATGTGCAGGAACAAGCACTGCCCAAACGGTTTACATCACTCGGTAGTAATGAATAATCATCAGGATGTGCCTCCAACTCGAATGAATATTCACTGTATATGTGGTACGCAGCATTTTCAATGAATATTCATTAGGGTATCATATTGTAAGTGTATTTTCTCGTTACTATTATTAAATCACAGAACATTGAGACAAACACCAGCTATATATAAGTAAAATATATTATACAGGTATTTCTTTAGAGGTCAAGAGATGTGTGGGTGCATTTTATTTTTTTTTATGTGAGTTGTAATTTTTATTTCATTAACATTTTAAGCAATTTAGTATGTATGTATGTTGTATAATCCCGAGGAGAATAATTCTAGGCTAATGGAGATACTGCAGAGAATCAGCAAGCTAAAGATGAAAACATGAAGTTTAAAACTAGTTTGCAGTAACCTAAAGATGAAAACACAAAGTTTAAAATTAGTTTTCAGTCGGGGAAAGCACTCAGTGCTTCAGTCAGAGAGTTAACTTCATATGTCCAGGAATGCAATAGGTAGTCATTTTCTATACACACTTCTCTACTTCTTTGCTCAAGAATTCTGGGCAGGTTAAAAAAAAAAAAAGAATTCTTAACTAGCCAGAATAAGTCTTGGACTGGGAAAAAGAAGGACTGAAATATTTCTCTAAATCACATCACTTAGAACGTTACTGGGTTAGGGACACTTTTGAAATAATTGAACTCAACTTATTTGCTTAAGACTTTAAGGCCATTGATAGTTTTGACAGCATACTACAATTAACTTTGAAGGTTACTAGCTAAACTGTTTTTGCATCAACATGTACTTTTCTTAATGATAAGAATTATGGGTGCACGAAGCTGCAATATGGGTACTTAATGTAAAAAAAGGACAAACACAACTGTGTTGGTTGCACTTAAATTTGTGTAGACTGTAAAAACAAATGTAAAAAAAAAAAACAATAGCAGTGACGATGTCTCTGAAATTAAGTTTGCACCACCACCGCCCCTTTTCCCCCCACAATCCCGGAAAAGGAGGGCAAAATATGGGACATTGATAGGATGCATTTTGTCACCCGAATGTTCGCTTTAAATGCTGCTACAGCGACATCTTTGGTTATACAGTGAGGTTATAAGGTACATGGATAAAGGGGTAAGTAGTAATACTGTTAAATTTTTTCAGCATTATTTTTCTGTATTCCAGAGAGATGGGAGATTATCAATGCCAGGGGAGTCATTTGTTACTTAGAATGTTAGTGGGGTGGTCTTAATTTTTGGATGAGAATAAGTGGGGCCCTTGTCACTTAAAATATATGGTGCATGACATTACTACTGGTGCCAGAAAAGTATTACAGAAACAAGTTTGATGTCAATGATTTACAAAGACCTGACTGCCTTGTGTCAGTGACGTAGGAAGAAATACCTGAGGAGGTCTGTACAACGTTTGTGCGTCTGGAGGTGTGTCAGGATGGCGAAGGAGGGTCTTTTAAAGCGTAGAAACTTTAACCTGGGTGTGAAGTTTTGGATAGGTACATAAGCTCACGGGTGTGACACGGATGTATTACTGTTGTGGATGTATCTTGTGCTTTCATTACATCAGAGGTTTTAGTTATTCATTCCTCGGGGGTAGAAACATTACCTGTCTATATATTTTTTTTTACGTGAGATGTGTGAGGGTAGGTAGTGAAGACATGGTCCTTAAAGCGGCTGTGCTGCTTAATAAATAATTAAAATGTTAAGCTTTGTTTGGTTCTTTTGTAAGGGAATTAGAAACAAATCATCATTGTGATACTTTTTTTAATGGATCAGCTGTTTGTAACCTAGTGTTGGCAATATTGTACTGTACTGACTACCCAGATACGCAGTAGCAAGCACTGCCCAAACCCCACCCCAGATGGTTTATGTCAGTCGGTAGTAATGAATAATCATCAGGATGTGCCTCCAACCCGAATGAATATTCATTGTATATGTAGTACACAGAATTTTCAATGAATATTCATTGGACTATCATATTGTAAGCGTTTTTTCCTGTTACTATTATTAAATCACAGAACATTGAGACAAACGGCAGCTACATATAAGTAAAATATATTATACAGGTATTTCTTTAGAGGTTGAGAGATGTGTGGGTACATTTTATTTTTTTATGTGAGTTACAATTTTTATTTCATTAACATTTTAAGCCGTTTAGTATGTATGTATGTATGTTGTATAATCTTGAGGAGAATAATTCCACGTTAATGCATATACTGCAGAGCATCAGCAAGCTAAAGATGAAAACATAAAGTTTAAAACTAGTTTGCAGTAATCCAAACATGAAAACACAGAGTTTAAAACTAGTTTTCAGTCGGGCAGAGCACTGTCAGTGCTTCAGTCAGAATGTTAACTTCATATGTCCGGGAATGCAATAGGTAGACATTTTTTATACACACTTCTCCACTTCTTTCCTCAAGAATTCTGGGCAAGTTAAAAAAAAAAAAGAATTCTTACAACCAGAATAAATCATGGATTGGGAATAGGAAGGATTGAAATATTACTCTAAATCACATCACTTAGAACGTTACTGGGTTAAGGACACTTTTGAAATAATTGAACTCATCTTATTTGCTTAAGAATTTAAGGCCATTGATAGTTTTGACAGCATACTACAATTAACTTTGAAGGTTACTAGTCGAAATGTTTTTGCATCAACATGCACTTTTCTTAATGATAGGGTTTATGGGTACATGAAGCTGCAACATGGGCACTTAATGTAAAAAAAGGACAAATATTTATTTATTTATCATAACAAATGACAGAGTTACATTCAGTAATCACAGCTGCTCATCTACATTCATTGTATGCATGATGTCAGTGGGTAATATGCATGGCATGCCAATCATGCCTCATTTCATATTCCAGTTCGCTTGTCAGTCATCATGGCCATGCCCACTACTGCTCAGAACTGAATATGAGCCAGTACTCTACCACATCACTGTAGTGGGGTAGTGCAACAAAATTAACCAAAACCTGAAAACTCCTGAAGCAATAAGATGAAGGAAAATGGGGAGCTGCAAAATATTAGCATACTACAAACACATTCTTCAACTAATGCCTTATTTACGTAATGCAATGAATGGGAAATTCGAAAAAGAAAGGGGCACTCACTTTTGTTTTATAACATGCACAGATTTAGTCCTTGATGTCTTTCTACATTGTTTTTGTCTTTTGGTCTTCACAGCATTTGCCACAACTCAAAAAGAGTTTTTGTATCACTGTACCAAGCTGGTTAAACAGTAAATAAACAAACACTACATTATACATAAACACTAGGGCGATGTTGCAGTGTACTGGCTCACCTTCATTTCCGCTCATTTTTTTAATGGATCAGCTGTTTGTAACCTAGTGTTGGCAATATTGTACTGTACTGGCTCACCAGATGCGCAGTAGCAAGCACCGCCCAAACCCGTCCGACACTGTTTACGTCAGTCGGTAGTAATGAATAATCATCCGGATGTGCCTCCAACCCGAATGAATATTCATTGTGTATGTGGTACGCAGCATTTTTAATGAATATTCATTAGGGTATCATATTGTAAGTGTTTTTTTTTCCTGTTACTATTATTAAATCACAGAACACTGAGACAAACATGAGCTACATATAAGTAAAATGTATTATACAGGTATTTCTTTAGAGGCTGAGAGATGTGGAATTAAGAATGCAGAAGCACATAAGGGGAAATGCTAAGGAATGAACAGAATAGTGGTGGTAAAGGAAGGACATATTTTTTTTTCAGAACAAATATTCATTTGGTATATATTAAGAAGATAAAGTGGGTAAGGAAGTAAGGAAAGATGAACAAAGGTAAGTGGGCTAGGATCAGTAGCAGGCACACTCGAACAAATATAGA